>NC_088841.1:27770994-27945994 GCF_904066995.2 Poecilia reticulata
GCAGCCAAGGTTTACTGAGATTGGATCTTTAAATCGACCAAACGTGAGGAATGCTTTACAATAAAATGGATGAAGGTTATTAGTGTAATAATCTGATTAAGCTACCAACTAAAGCAATGAAGAGGTTTGGGGAGCTTCCACAACACAAGTTACACCAAGTATTGATACATTTACATGGTAAAATGGTATTGTAATGTGCAACTACCAATGATATCTACTGTTCACACAAGAGCCAGAAGACGCCTAACAAAGATGTAAAACTGATACAAGTGACCATCTCACAACCAATTATTGTCTGTATATATAAAACTCCAAGATGTGTGTAACTGACCTTCTAATGGGTTTCAACCACAAAAGTGGCAAGAAATGGACTTTGAGGGTACCAATTACAGATTTGGCTTTGGCCAATAGCTGGATTTAATACTACAAGAGCTCAGGTCTGAGGTGGTTAAGGCTGTTTAGCAGACCTTTAAGCTGAAGATTTTCTGAAATTAAAATTAAATCCTTCTGCAGTTAGGAGGGGAGCTGTAAGATTGAAAACAATACCAGTTGGCGTGCATGTTTGTGTGTGTGAGGCTATTCCTCATAGAAGACTGGACTGCATTTAAGACTCCCGAGTCCTAGAGTCACCTTTCCCACGTGCTGTTCCTATAGGCGGAACCTGGGAAGGCTGATACGTACCGCGCCCCTGGTTTCAAAAACACGCTATCCGTTAACACCGCAAGGTGGAACTAGCATGCCCAGGAAGCAGAAGCGTTCTCCGTTGATTCTCTTTTGGTCTGGGTTGAGTGCCGACGGTCTGCTTGGTGGGGCACCGACTCACCTGTGCCAAACTAACCAACATGAACTGTGCACCATGTTGTTACAGCTCCCCATGACACAGTGCCACCAAGAAGAATGAACAAAAGCAGCAAGTAAATGCTAAACTTCTTTGCTTGTTTTCCTTGCTCTAGTCTCCCGGATTTCAAGTTCTGCATGCACAACTGTGGAAAAACACAGACAACCAGTCACCATTCAACTTCACACATATCTAGGGTTTTATTCAGAAAATTAAATGCATAGAAAAACAGATCAGCATCACACTCAAAGCATCAAGAAGTCCAAACCATAAAATGGACATTACCTGAGAAAAGTAGAAAAATGAACAAAATACAAAAAGCAAATGCACCTTTGGGAATTGTTAATGTAGCTGAAAAAAATAATTTGATTTGCTTCTGTGAAATGGAGTTTTTTTTATTAAGAGGTAGTCCTAATTTGAATATATGCATTGAAGGTGTGTCCTCTCCTAAACCTCTAAGCAGTTTCAAATTACTTGGATAGGATGGGAGACCTATTCAAAACCAACAAGAAGAGCAAAGGTCTCATGCCAGTTACATCTGGAATCTGAGTTCCTCCCTTCCTAAACATTTGCACAAAGACCCCAATTACCAGAAAGATTTATTTTTCACCTAAACCAGGGGTGTCAAACTCCAGTCCTCGAGGGCCGGTGTCCTGCAACTTTTAGAAGTGCCTCTGCTGCACCACACCTGAATAGAATAATTAGGTCATTAGCAAGGCTCTGGAGAACTGAGGAGGTTATTAAGCCATTTGATTCAGGTGTTTTGTACCTGTGGCACATCTAAAAACTGCAGGACAGCGGCCCTTCAGGACTGGAGTTTGACACCCCTGACCTAGACCTTACTAATTTTTCCTGCCTGAGCGATTCCCAAATACTAGTTTTGTTCAAGGTTTTAAGTGTTCTTCTGACCACAGAAAACACCAAAGAATTTGACCTAGTAGTAAACTGACATAAGTTCTCTCCCATCCTAACCCAAGCTGCAGCCTTCCAAGTCTCTAGGTACCTGCTGGGATTTATCAACCCAGTATGAGTAAAGAGTCATTCTAGTGCCATCATACACCGCAAGACCTCTAGAATGATCAGTATTATGTGATTTAAAAAGAGTACATAACCATATTAACTTACCCAAAGCTGCCACCATGGGATGTCATCTATGATCACAGGCAGCAGTTCAACAAAATGCACCCCATTCTGAGTCATGGTGCCAATTTTCTAAATGTTTCCAAGTTCATTCTAAGTCAAACAGTTCAACAGCTGAGTTCATTCTGATCACAACAGTATATGGTTTGTTAAGGTTTGCAGTAAAGACAGTTGAAATACAAGCCACAATTTGAAGCCCCACTATGCAATGCATTCTGGGAAATGCTGAAATGCTGACGGACATTTTAAAGGCCATTTCTGATGTTCAGAATGGCATTTACACACATTTTTGTCAAATAGCAGAAGCACAGAGATGATATTTGAATCTGTGCTGTGATTTCTGTCTTAAAAATTGAGTTTGAATAAAAATCAAATCAAATAAAACATGGTTAAAAGAGTAGATGCTTAAAACTAAAGTCCAGTCTTCAGAGCAGCAAATCCTTCATCCAACAGAGGCTCAGAGATGATATTTTAAAAGTAAAGTGTGATTTATTTCCAAAACAGAGTTAAAAAACAAATAAAAATGGAATAAAATCTGGCTAAGTTGAAGTAAGAGGCCACTGAGGGTTAAAACCCAGCTCTATATTCCTAGCCAGACTGACTAGGCAGAAAAATGAATGGGAGTCTTTAGTTTGGACCACCAAATGTGGTGGGCACATGCAGAGGGGTGGAGGGAGCATAGAAAACCAAGTTTGGTGAAAAGAGCACTTATATTTTTGGAGTTGTTTTGAGTGAGCAATTCTTCAAATGAATGGAGGCCAATGGCAGCTGGGTCAAAGGAAGGAGCCACACCGACCAAACTTGGAGGGTTATGTGAGGCCCCTTCCACATATTCTCTGTGCCAAGATTGTCCTTCCTAACATTTTTTGTTTATTTTGTTTGCTGAAATGTGCAAGTGGGTTTCATCCTATAACCCTACCCCTCCACTAGATGGCAGCATAGGACTGTCATTGAAAATGGAGCTCTCCAAATAATCCAGATCAAAACCTAATCAAACATAGCTAAATAGAATCATGTGCATAAGTTGTACATTTACAGAACAAAGATGCTTTATGTCCATAAAGCTCATTAACAAAGTGGGCGGCTGGACTGAAGGATGGCTGTAGTTGCACCGGTACCGGTACCACATGGCTCCAGGATGATCAGTCTGGATTAATCTAAACGCTGATAAACCATCAACAGCAGATGAATATGATCTCTGATTAATCGCTCCCTCTGAATCCATCCATTGGGGATGTTCTCCATCAGAGCAAAAATGCTCCACAATTATGCGGCTCACCTTCATGCAGCTACTGACACGTGTGATTGTCTCCACACCTTGATCACCTTAAAGATAATCAAACCTGTTTGGAGTTAATCTGCTGATCCAACCCTGTTTCTTTTTTCAATGAGAATTAAATTACCCACAGTCCAATCTTTGAGACAAAAACTGAGAAAATGTTTTATCTCCATTCTAGTAATGTTTTCACATCCTTTGATTTGTTGAATGTGACATAGACATAGTAATGTTACAAGAAACAACTTTATAAGAAAAACATGAAAATTAAAACAAAGCTGGGTTGGACAGATATTTTAATCTCCAGGGACTAAAGGTCTCTGCATTTTGATCAAATCAATACAATTTACAGTGTTAAACATCTGCATCTGCAAGATAATTTGTTTTGCAATTTAAAAAGTATGTATATGAAATTTAAGACATCTTGGGTTTTATGTCATAAATGCTTCATACAAAAATTTGTTGAGACATTTGTTCATGGGTAAACATGAGCAAATCTGAAGCTCTGCCCATTTCAAGACATTGAAAGGTGTTGTGGTTTCTATCCTCTCCACCCTGTAGGGTTAGGGTTGTTTTTATTTACTTTAGTTGATGTTTACATAAAGTTATGAAATCAATAAAAATATAAACGTATTGTGTTAGAAGATTGATAGTGAGCACTTCTAATCCAGAATTATAGTTATCACCTTAGGAATATATTACAAATGTTCTGTGTGTAAGTTGGTGATGTGTCCAGATACTGTGATTGTGTAGTGATGGTTGTGTATACAGTACCTGTGTCATGCATATAAAAATACACAATGCAGCCTTATTGTTGCATGGCCGTCGTCTCTGAGGCATTTCTGATATTACATTGAACAGATGCTATCCATGCATTATTCTTCCAGAATATGATAAAAACTCTGGTGCATCAGTGTAAATAATTCCCAGGTGATTATGTGTTTTTGTCATATCATGTTATCTTTTGTTACCTTGCTGGTTAATATATTCATAAACATACATGATCCAATAGCCTGCTCAGAGTTTGGGTCTGATCAAAGTGTGTTGTAGTCAAACAGAGTCTCCTTAGGAGCAATTCAAGGAAAATGTGAAGAAACCCTGAAAACTGCATCTGGTGTTCTGCTTGGACCAAACAGATCCCGATAAAACAATAACGTTCAAAGCAGCTGGTCAGTCATTCTTCTCTCTTCGTGCTCGACCTTTGCAGTGGCGCAGGACACAGCGAAGCCCCACCCAGCAGAGGGCGGAGCCAACAGCTATGATGAACAGTATAGTCACTCCTGTGTCCAAGCTGTAGTACTGGAACCAGTACAGGTCATGTGACGCCAGCCTCAGGTGTTTAGCTCCTCCATGCCTCAACACAAACTCCAACCAGAAGGCGGCGGTGTTCAGTGGTGCCACCGGCTGCTGATGCTGCAGCGAAGACAGCTGCTGCATGTTGGACCTGAAGCTGAGCATCATGGGAAGAAAAACAAGTCAACACTTTTACTGTGAAGATGCTGCAACAAGAACAGGTCAGGAGATTTATTTCAGAGACAGCAGTCATAAACAAGCACCCTTTCAAACTAAAATCCTGCTTCCTGTGATGTTATGGTGAGGATTTGTTTTCTTTCCGTGTTAATTTGGTTCCTGTTCTGTCTCCTGCCCCTGATGGCTCCCAGCTGTGTCTCATGTTCCCTGATTACCTTCCCTGTGTATTTAATCCCACCTGCGTTTCTTGTTCTCCATCAGATCCTTTTGTTTAGCAACCACCAGTTACTAAACGTTGTCTCATTGCTCAACATTTGCATCTTAACCTGGGTCCAACAACATCTAACTTACCACCTCTAACCCAACTCATGACATTTATGCCCACCTGGGTTCATTGATGACGGCATGCAGCGCCTGCACCAGCTCATCCACTGTCATGTGGTTGAAGTGGAGGACGACAGCAGCACCACGGCGGCTCAGACGGGCCAGATTGTCTGGCTGATCACCAAACAGCGGGATGCCGACCACTGGAACGCCATGAAACAACGCCTCGTATAAACCGTTCGTCCCGCCGTGTGTCACAAAGGCCCGGGTCAGTTGGTGTCCTGAAGGTCATAGGGCTCTTATTGTGAAGGTTTTATTTAAAAGAAAAAGAAAGCTGCCGCTGATTTACTACCAAATGACAAATTCACATAGTGTTACTTTGAAAAGCTCTAACAGAGAGAGGAACAGAGAGCAGACTTTTAGTTTGAAAAGCTGAGAGAGGAAGTCATACCAAGCAAGTCATTCTGAGGGATCCAATGTAAAATCTTTGTATTTGGTGACAGAGTTGCCGGGGTTTTGCCACGATAACGCCAAATTACCTGAAAGATGTCACATGACAACAGTGGTTAAGTGGTGAGAGGAAACGGTGACAGGAAGTGAGTGGGTGGAGCCTCTGACCTTCTGTGGTAGTCGTCCCAAAGCAGAGGCAATGACATTAGCTCTGTCCGGTGCCAGATTGGTTACCATGGAGCCGAAGGTGACAACCACTATGCCAGCATCTCCAGAGCTCTGCACGAAGGCTTCCAGGTCCTGCAGGAAGTGACACAAGCTTAAAGTAATTTCATCACTTTGAGCTGTAAGTGAAACAGGAAGTTGAACCATGCCTCTGGCAGCGGATGGGCTGGTCTGCAGTGAAGACCGCCCACATAGAAAAAGTTTGGAGGTATTGGCCGTGGCGTCTCGATGTCCCAGAAGGTCCTGATCAGCCAGACATCAGCCCTCCCCAGGGAGCTACAGAAGCTGGTAGGACTTCCTGTTTACACAAACGCAACTCAAATGTATTTTTCTGGAGGAAAAGCACTTCAGAAATTCAACCCAAACCCTGACGGTCTGAATGTATTTTCTGGTATTTGATCATGAGGTGTGATAGACATGCCTTCCTCAGTCTTTATATCATGTATACCAGCCAAACAAACTTGCAACAGATAAACAAACATCATATTTCAACATTAGAATGATGATAAACTTGTGAAGCAGATAGCAGCTGTGGGACTATAGAATGAAACTCAGAGCTCTGATGGAGCGGATGTCTCCTCCCTGGTCCTACCCTGTGGGGGGTTCATGCTCTCTTTTTGGGGCTTTTTATGATGGATTTATATTACAAATGATAAGCACCAACCTTTGATGTCAGTGTAGAAAGAATCAACTGTCGTTCTCCAATACAATTCGCTCAACACAGACGTCCCTGTGTAGGTCAGCATGTTGACCAGCCGTTCCCTGAAAGTCATGTGGTCGCTGTACGGCAGTGGAGACGCGGGGATGAAGGATGCCGGCATCGGGGCTTGACCGCAGTGACGCTCCATGGTGCTGCCGAATGAGAACCGCAGCGAAAGGACCAGAGGCAAACCGAGCACCTCGGCCACCAGATCGCCACACATCACCATGGGGTCCAAGATGACCACATCAAAGGCGGCATCACGCAGGGTCGCCATCAACTGCTGGTTTTTCAGCATGGCGTCACACTGCTGCTTCCCAATTTGGGAGAGCTTCCCCAAGATCGTCAGTGGCACCAGAAAGCGATCCAGCAGGGAGGAGTTATGGGCTTTGTACATGGAGAACTGAATAAAATCCTGCATAATGTTGTTCATATCTGATCTACTGAATGGAACCTGAGAACAGAAGCACAAGGAAGTGATCAATTCGATTAACTGTCAGTGAGCTCAAGAGTCAGGAGTGGAACCACTCACAAGTAGCCTAGGTAATGTTTAACACTGATACTGATAGACGGACAGTCATTGGTTGGATGCCGCTACCTTGAACACCAAGAAGTTGTACTTGGCGGCGTCTTGACTGCTGTTATAGTTTACCGACGGCGAAGCGTCCGGCACCAGGACGGTCACCTTGTGGTTTCTTCTCACAAGCTCCTCTATGATGGTCCGCATGTTCAGCCAGTGGCTGTACTCACCTGGGAAGGCCAGAAAGTGTCCACTATCAGCTGCAGGGAAGAAGACGCCGAGCAGCAGGAAGGAAGGAAGGAGAGTAAGAGGAGAAGGGAACTTCATTGTGGATCACACCGCCAGGAGATGGAGGACCCTGTGTTTGCCTGTAGCTAAAGATCCAGAGTCCAACCGGAGCAAAGGTTACTGGGAGCTGTTCTCTGATTGGACAGCAGCTCAGAGCATCATCATCATCACTTCTAAAACTGTAAACACAGATGAAGAGTTGTCAGGGAGAAAAGAATTAAACCTGGTTCCCTATTGGAAGAAGAAATGTACTTAATTACATGAACTAATTCTGGATGAGGACGATAGAAGAGTTCAGTCAGAAACAACAAAAACAACCAGTCAGAAAACTGCAGGAAAGATTAGAGCAAAATCTAAAGGTGGAAAACACACACACACACACACAGGCTGAAATGTGAACACACACGCACATGCATACACACACACACACACAGGCTGAAATGTGAACACACACACACACGCACATGCATACACACACGCACACACAGGCTGAAATGTGAACACACACACACGCACATGCATACACACACACAGTGGCGCAAAAAGTGGGTATGGAGGGTATGCAACGCATAGGGGCGCAGCCCCAGAGGGGGCGCCAAAACCCCGTCTGGAGGGGGCGGCGAGCCGATGATGTTTTCCCATACACTTCAGCGCGCATTGCGCTCCTTCACCTCGCGCACGTAACGAGGTAAATGTGGCGAGTTTTACCCTTCACGTATCGTCGCGTCAGGGGCGTGGGGAGTGAGCGTCTCTCCTTCACCCTGACGCTCCTTCCCTCATTGGGGGGTGGGGGGGGCCCGATCTATGTTTTCGCATCCAACTGAATAATGTGTAGTTGCGCCACTGCACACACACACACATGCACACACACACACACACACACAGGCTGAAATGTGAGCAGGTCAAGGTGTGGTTGCAGGGTAAAGGTCAGGCACCATTCTTCTGAGAGGAAAAACAACTTGGTGCTGAGAAAGTCTATGAATCTTGTAGAATTGAGCTCCATATAAGTTAAACGGAAAAATAAAGACAATCAAACCTGAAAACTGATCCAGTTGCAGCTCTGAGGGCGTCAGCGATTGTGAATCTGAGGAAAACCAGGTGTCCAGTCTGCTGAAGACTTCCTGCAGGCATGGTTTATGAAGCTCCGCCTACCATTAGGAGGGCGTAGTATAGAAATAGTAGAGTAAGCCCCTGATTGGCTGCTTGGGTAGCCATCTTGGAGCGGTCGTCCCTCCTACTTAACTAACTTAACTAAACCAAAACAGCAGCAGAAGCCTCAGGACTGGCGGATATGTTGTTCAAATCAATGGACTATTGACATGAGGGCCTGAAAGATAACTTTTCACAGGTGTGCTGTGGTGGCACAGTGGTTAAGCACAACCCACATATGGAGGCCCAAGTCCTCGACGCAGCTGTCGCACGTTCGTTTCCAGGCCTTGGTGACCTTTGCCGTGTGTCTTCCCTTCTCTCATTACCCACTTTCCTGTCAATTAACTATCAAATAAAGGCCACTATAGCAAAAAAAGAAAACTTTTTCAAAAGTAAGATGGACATATTACAGTTTCCATTTTGTGATTATAATATTACTATACAGTATTTATGTCCACCAGCCAAATGACGGCTAATATTAGCAACAGTGCTTGGTGACTTCCTGAGATTTAAGTAAATATTTAAAAAATTCAATTAGAGGCTTCCAGGTGAGCAAGCAAGATGGCGGCAGCTTAACCAAGTGGTTTCCTGACACAGAGGTCCGTTAACCGAATATTTTCCGTATTTGACCAGTTATTTCTTAAACCACTGGAAAATTTAAAGCCCATTGGTCATTTGACAGGTTCTAATTAACACCCATCCCTGCCAACAGGCCTAGGTGGGCCCCATGTGGGGAAAAGGAGGACAGACCAGATGGGTCTGTCCATGTAGGGCCACAGCCTACGTGGGCCCTACATGGACAAACCTATGTGGGCCCACCACCATGTAGGGCCCATTTGGGGCCACCGTGGGACCCATGGACAAACCCATATGGGACCCATCTGGTCTGTCCTCCTTTTCCCCACATGGGGCCCACCTAGGCATGCTGGCAGGACATGACTGGTTCACATCACAGACATTATAGACTTTACCCTAAGATTTAATCTCTGAGGCAACAGAAATCAACTAATTTAAAAAATCCTTTCTGATTATCATCTCATGGTCTCTGAACTAAATGCGTCTTTCTGACCGGGAGCTGACAGCGAGTTGAAGAGCTACGGACCGGACGCTTTGGAGCGTCTGGTCAGGAAGCGCTTTCAAAACCTTTGGTTGAAATGGAGCGTTAAATTCAAGTCTCCATTGCAGACCAGAGAAAACTAAAGAGGATGCAACGTTGTGTTCATCCATTTGAGGAGTCGGGAGTTTACCTTGAGTTCACCTGTAACATGCGCAGTCCGCCGCTCAACCACTGAGGACGCGGCTCCACTGCTGCGAAGAATTAAAAACCGCTGGAAGTAACTCATCCAGCGTTTTTTCTTTGTTTTCATTTTTTATTTGGAAAGGCAAGATACAATTATTTAGTACAATCCAGCTTCCACCACAAAGGAAGGAAGAGAAGGAAAAACATAAGCCAATCCAGGTTTTTGTATCATAACCAAGCATCCATAACAGAAGAGTGAGTATCGGGGTACAGAGGGTCTGGTCTCATTTTTCTGTCGTTAGGGGAAAAACACAATCAAGAGCATAAATTTGCCATAATCCTGAACTGAGGTACAATACACAGCACAACAACAAGACTTGCATGTAATGGACATATTTAGTCCACAGGAATGACTGAGTTTACACAGTTGGTCCATTTAGACCAGATCCTGAAGAAAGATTCTCTTCGACCTTGAACAGAAAATGATAACTTCTCCAGAATGTAAATGTACAATGTTGACCCAATTATCCACTGTGGTGCTTCGGGCTTTAACCATCTTCTAGTGATGGACTTTTTGCACTAACAGCAGTTTTTATCCTCCATTTATCAAATGAAATGTTTCCTAAGATTCACATGGGATTCTTTCAGTAAAGATGTTATTTAGGTGGGAACACATTTGTTCCCAAAAAGCCTTAATCACCAGACAACCCCAGAAGATGTGATGATGATTTGCTCCATTTGTTCCACAGAGTCTCCAGCATGTGTCTCTGCTGCCCTGCTGTTTTTTCTGAACTGGAGTTTTTCCAACTGAACTGCCGCCATGTATTGGAGCTCAAAGTCATCCAGTGTAATTCATTAATCTGTTCCCAGACTTCACATCCAGCGGATTTAACAAATGGAGTCTTCTGGGTGCATGTTGAGGTAGTTTGGCATTTCGTCAACTCCATCAGCTTTTGAGGCTCTATCAGTGATGGTGTTTATAAATCTCACTGAAATGTGCAATTAATTCATTTTAATGTATTTTACATAAATTGCATTACTTCACATGTATCAAGTATTTCTTTTTACTCACTAGTTTGTCACCTTCAGTTCTGTGTCAACTCCGTCAGATGGACTTTTTTGTTGTAAATATTTTTTCTTTTGTTTCTTGAGAAGCATTTGTCTGTGAAATGAGTACAAATATCACTATTAGGGTATTTTAAAAATCATTTTATATTTATTTTTGTCAGATGGGGATGACAAAGTTCTGGGTCAGGTCGATTAAATTTGTACTTTTTTTAAAAAATGTTGCAACTGGGAGCCTGTACCTCAGCAACTTTACATTTCCAAAACATTATTTGTCATATTTGCATACATCAGGTTGAGAAATAACGAAAAAACAATTATGGGAAAATTAAAACCCATTTTGTCCCTTTTCTCAAGAATCACTGTAAAAACCCGGAAACCACGTGACCGAATTACCATGGCAACGGCCTCTGGTCGAGTCTGTTTCCAACATCTAATAATAACAATAGATTGTATTAAAAAGCAAATTGAACTTTTACCTGGACGTTTGCCTGCCTGGTTCGACCAGGTTCGGTAGGGTTTAGTTCATGTGGGTTTTACTGAACCAGAAAGAACCGAACTGCTTCCGGTTGATCTGGAAAGTCGCTCTCTGCCACATGAGGAAAGGAATTGGAGGTGAATTTGGTTTTGGTCTGAATCTCCCAGCCGAACCATTAACCAAGTTAAACCCGGTTCAAACGTTTTATCGGTTGTATTGTGGCTTTTATTTTGACAGTCTGCCCCTTATGTTCGCTCTAGAGTTGTTGAATGATATTATTTTGAAATCCCCGACGGAAATATGCTTGAGACACTTCCGCTAGCGTTGCACCGGTCCAAAAAACTGCAGCCCCGATCGGTGCGGATAATCCGGGTCCAGTGGGCCGGGAAGCCGCCGAAATGAGCCCGAGGAGCAGCTAGCGGACCCCGGGAAGGTAACCTGCCGCTACATGTCCCGGTTCGACCCGTTTTCAGAGCCCCACGCGCCGCACAGTATGCTAACCGGAGCTACATCTGCTACCTGCACGAGCGCCAACAGATCCAGAACCTGCTGGTTCTGCTGGGAAATACGTGGGTCAGGCTGGTTCTGTCTCCAGCCGAGGAGAGGACCCAGATGGACACTCCTCCCTTAAATCAGGGCTGGACAGTCCCGGTCCTGCAGCTCTTAACGTCTCTCTGGTCCAACACACCTGGATCCAGCAGCTGAATCGGTCCAGTCCGGTTCTGCTGACGAGCTCAGTGTGTGACTCAGGTGTTGAAGTGGAGACGCATCTGAAAGCTGCAGGAGGCCCAGCAGGCCCGGAGCCGGAGCTGGAGCCCGAGCTGCCCACCAGCTGCCCACCCAGCTGCCCACCAGCTGCCCACCAGCTGCCCACTAGCTGTCCATCAGCTGTCCACCCAGCTGCCCACTAGCTGCCCACTAGCTGCCCACCAGCTGCCCACCAGCTGCCCACTAGCTGCCCACTAGCTGCCCACTAGCTGTCCATCAGCTGCCCACCCAGCTGCCCACCAGCTGCCCACCAGCTGCCCACTAGCTGCCCACTAGCTGCCCACCAGCTGCCCACCAGCTGCCCACCAGCTGCTCACTAGCTGCCCACCAGCTGCCCACCAACTGCCCACTAGCTGCCCACCAGCTGCCCACCAACTGCCCACTAGCTGCCCACCAGCTGCCCACCAGCTGCCCACCAACTGCCCACTAGCTGCCCACCAGCTGCCCACCAGCTGCCCACCAGCTGCCCACTAGCTGCCCACCAGCTGCCCACCAGCTGCCCACCAACTGCCCACCCAGCTGCCCACCAACTGCCCACCCAGCTGCCCACTAGCTGCCCACCAGCTGCCC
Source organism: Poecilia reticulata (assembly GCF_904066995.2). Lineage (NCBI taxonomy): Eukaryota > Metazoa > Chordata > Actinopteri > Cyprinodontiformes > Poeciliidae > Poecilia > Poecilia reticulata. The sequence continues at coordinate 27,783,496 of NC_088841.1, forward strand.
ACCAACTGCCCACCCAGCTGCCCACCCAGCTGCCCACCAGCTGCCCACCAACTGCCCACCAACTGCCCACCCAGCTGCCCACCCAGCTGCCCACCAGCTGCCCACCAACTGCCCACCCAGCTGCCCACTAGCTGCCCACCAGCTGCCCACTAGCTGCCCACCAGCTGCCCACCAGCTGCCCACCAGCTGCCCACCAACTGCCCACCCAGCTGCCCACTAGCTGCCCACCAGCTGCCCACTAGCTGCCCACCAGCTGCCCACCAGCTGCCCACCAGCTGCCCACCAGCTGCCCACCAACTGCCCACCCAGCTGCCCACCAACTGCCCACCCAGCTGCCCACTAGCTGCCCACCAGCTGCCCACCAACTGCCCACCCAGCTGCCCACCCAGCTGCCCACCAGCTGCCCACCAACTGCCCACCCAGCTGCCCACCCAGCTGCCCACCCAGCTGCCCACCCAGCTGCCCACCAGCCCTTCCTTCAATCAGACCAGGTGTCGGGTCACTTTGCTGTAAATCTGATCACATGACCAGAACCCACCTTCAGGTTCTATGACCTTCCTGATGACCCCCCTCAGGGCCTGCAGGTCAACCAGCCTGGTTTCCATGGAGACAGCTCCATCGTGCTCCTGGATGGGTCCAGGTGTCCAGCAGGTTGGGACACCTGGACCCATCCACAGAACCAGTCCAGACTCGCAAGAACAGGCGGAGGAGGTTCAGGTCCAGAAGGGTTCTGGTTCTGGACCGTTCTGCTGTTTTTTCTGTCTTTAGACCAACCAGACTGGCCTCTGATTGGCTGATATCTGATCATGATTTTTGAACCAGTTTCCTCTGATTGGAAACCGATCAATAATCAAAGATGCTGCAGGTTTTCTCTCAGTTCACCTCTGTCTCTCTCTCTCTCTCCAGGCCTTGAGATGCTCTCTCGCCCGCTGACAGAGACCAGGGGGCGTGACCCGACAGCAGAAGCCCTGCCCACTGATCTCCCATTGGCCGATGCAGATGAGGCTCTTGCAGGTGGTTTTGTCTCTCTGTTGATTTGTGCGTCCACAGGTAAAGGTGTTGACTCCAGCTATTCACCTGCAGGAGGCCCCGCCCCCCCGGCCCCTCCCTGCTGCTCCTGCGCCTCCCTCTTGCCCCGCCTCCTGGCAGCTCACCGCATGGAGGTGCGGCGCCTCCTGCGAGGAGCTTTGTCATCGCTCGGCCGCCGCCTGGACTCTCTGGAGAGGAAGAGGAGGAAGAAGAGGAAGGAGGGAGGAAGAGGAGGTGGGTCCATTCTGCGCTGGCGGTTTGTTGTTTATCGTGATAAAGTTCTTCTACCGTTACGATAAATGCAGATTAATTATGTTTAAACTCTAAAACTGTCTATGTTGTTGGACTATTAACCCTTAAAGGTGCGTTGGTGAATTCAAAAATGATTTAATGCAGTTATTGAGCATTTTACTGATGCAAATCACACATTTATATGACGGCTGACCGAAGGACTCAGAACACCTGGAGATGTCAAAGGTGTTTGTGGGCCCTGATTGGCTCTCGTTTGCTCTGGTAGGTTCTGATTGGCTCTCGTTTGCTCTGGTAGGTTCTGATTGGCTCTCGTTTGCTCTGGTAGGTTCTGATTGGCTGTTGTTTGCTGTGGTAGGTTCTGATTGGCTCTCGTTTGCTCTGGTAGGTTCTGATTGGCTCTCGTTTGCTCTGGTAGGTTCTGATTGGCTCTCGTTTGCTCTGGTAGGTTCTGATTGGCTGTGGTCGGCACTGGTTGACTGCATCCTGCAATCGTAGCCAATCAGAGACCTGAAGAAAGTTCATTAATAGATGATGAGTTATTGTCACTTATTATTATCAAAATTGTAGCACAAAATGTGAATTAAATGATACATCATACCTTTAAATCTTCATTTCAATGTAACTTATTCACTAATAGTCTGTCTGAAGTCCATCTGGTCTGAATTCCTCGTTTACCTCAGGCGTTTTACAGAAACTTGGTTTTTTAAAGGGATCCAGGATTAGTTGAACATGTTGCACTTAAAAAATATATATTACTATTTGTGATATGCCAAAACTTACAATTCCTTCAAAAATGTACATTGTTTATTATATTCTTCACTTGATTAAACGAAGCCTCGACATAATGAAGGAGTTGGCTAACGTCACCGAATTGGATCATTTTTGTTCCCCGAGACAAAAACAGAAAAAACTAATAATTATATCCAAAGCATGCGGAGCAGCTGGATCCTCCAGGAGGCAGCTAGCAGCTAGCAGCTAGCACACAGCGCTAACCGGAGGCTCACTGCTGACCAGCGGCCAGGACGTCTCTACCGACACACAGCATCATGTCTACAATTAGCTTTTATTAGCAGCTTAGCGTCGCTGTGTCCGTCGCTTCCATAGGAAGGAACCGACCCTCAGTCAGACCAAGACTTTCAGAAAATCCCTCCTGATATCCTGGCGGAGGTTCCTGAGACGCTGTCCTTCAGGTCTCCACAAGCGGACGTTCCCCTCTGATCGTTCCCCTCTGATGAGGGAACGTTCCCTAGGAAACCGACATTAACCATTAGAGGCTCTGATGCCGCGGCGACGTGAGACTCCTGAGCGTTAAACTCACTGACCTGCAGCTTCAGCAGAACTGAACTCGGATACAAAATCACCGCCAGGAAAAAAAATGGCCGATTCTCAAAACTGGAAGTCCTGACCTTGTTCAGCGTTTCCACAGCAAGTGATGACGTCAATGACGAGAACAGGTTAACCCGTCAGACGAGAACAGGTTAACCCGCCAGACGAGAACAGGTTAACCCGTCAGACGAGAACAGGTTAACCCGTCAGACGAGAACAGGTTAACCCGCCAGACGAGAACAGGTTAACCCGCCAGACGAGAACAGGTTAACCCGCCAGACGAGAACAGGTTAACCCGTCAGACGAGAACAGGTTAACCCGTCAGACGAGAACAGGTTAACCCGTCAGACGAGAACAGGTTAACCCGCCAGACGAGAACAGGTTAACCCGTCAGACGAGAACAGGTTAACCCGCCAGACGAGAACAGGTTAACCCGCCAGACGAGAACAGGTTAACTGTAACCCAGCAGAGAAAATGAACTGACTGAAAAATCTAACCCAGAGAGAATATAGAGATATCTTTAGGAGAATAAATGTTAGTTTTTTGATCTCCTAGACACTCAAAGTTCACAAAAAAATGAAGATTGAAAAAAGTGAATTTTGCATGTTCCTTTAACTTTAAGTGCATTTGGCCCCCTGCTGGTTTAGCTACCTGACCTCAGCCTGGTGGGCCATCGGGGTTTTCTACTAAAAGATGTGAAGTTGACAGCAAATGTAAAATGTACTGAATAATTATGTTACTGGAAAACGTTGCAGACAACATTTAACTACTAGAACATCTAACTAAGAACATCAATGCTGCTAAATTTGACTTAATCCTTTCAGAATAGATAAAAGATTTTAAATTGTCTAACATTTAAATTTAAGATTTTGAGGAGCTGGCAAGTTTGCTTTGTAAAAGTTCAGAGAACAATCTACATAGATTGTTTTGTTACCACAGAAACAATTTGGTGCTCAGTTTAATCTTAGAACTTTAGCTGTTCATGAATACATCTTAGGAAAGTACAATTATAATTGACTGCTCAGCCAATTAAACTAGGCCCCCTCTCCCAGGTTTCACTAAATCTGTTAGTGGTGCTGATGGGGCCCTTAAATCAAATTCTGCTCAAGGCCTGATTCAACATTGGACCGGCCCTGCATGATGAGCTAAATCCACTGCGCTGAGCATCTGCTGGATGTAGACGGACAAACGGGAGATTTAATTTATGGGGCTTTAGTAGCTCTTCCACTTTGTGTCTGTTGAGTTTTTAACAATCGCCACAGAGACTCTCGGCTGCCTGAGCTTTACGGGACGAGTTCTGATCTCTGCGCGGCTGCACCTGATTTTAAGTAGACAGCATTTAATATGCATTGTGTCGCCGCAAAGCATAACAAACAAGCCAGCGTGCTGCGCTAGTCAAGGCGAGCACGAAGCTCCTCCACGGGCTGAACCACAACGCACCGGCTAACCGGGACTCAGACTATCAGAGCAGAAACACAGTCAGCATGTTGAGACGTAAACGCAACATAAAAACCTTTGTTTGCGCATCTTGAGGTGGATTTAAGCTCGACTCCTACTTTGATCAAGAAACATGGATCTTCACAGGGGGTTGACATGAATGAGCCTCTGTGAGCGAAGAGGGGAACTTCAGAGATCAAGGCACAACGGCGCGCGAAGCAGCCGATGCTCAGAGGCGCCGGCGGTCTGATTGGTGGGGCATCAACTATAAAAACTATAAACCCATCTGCCTTCCAGGAATAACTGCCCTGCCAGTGAAACGCTCACCGCAGAAGAGAGGCTTGAGTCCGACTTATTAAAAACACACACACACAACGCTCAGCCTGGCAGGGGAGCATCTAAAGCCTGGCGGCCCGCCAGGCCTGTAATACACTGGGGGAAACGCTGCTGAGGAGGAGGAGGAGGAGCTTACTGCCAGGTGTCCAGAGGCTCCTCCCCCTTTATCATCTGCCTTAGTCACCTAACCTCACCTGCTTTCTTCCTCACCAGGTCCTCCTAGTGTCACCTGCAGCTCCTCTTCCTCATCTGCATCGTCGCCTCATGTCGTCACTTCCTCTTCCACTTCATCAGACCTGATGAAGTGGAAGTGCAATCCTTCCTGCAGCTTCAGCCTATCAGAGAAGAGTAGGAGGGGCAGTGAAGGAGAGGAGGTGAGGAGGAGGAAGAGGAGGAGAAGCCATGAAGGCTTTCTTCCTCCAGGGAATGAAGAGGAGGAAGAGGAGAGGTTTGTGGGTCAGATGGCGGTCTCCGTCAGAGGAAGAGGAGGACCTGAGGAAGAAGAGGCAGAGCATCTCGTCCTCCATGACTTCAACCAGAGGAAACGCAGACGAAGGGTCGGCCAATCAGAGCAGGGCTTCAGCGAGCTGCTGAAGAAGAACGGCTACAGGTGAGTCCGGGTCTCTGACGGTGGGCGGAGCTCCCAGGTGACGCGGTTCTGACCTGCTCCGCTTCCTTCCTAGCTCCCAGCATGCACTGCTTCCTGTGCAGGCAGCTGTGATTGGCCAGACCTGCGGCCAATCACAAGGCCTCGCTGTGTTACCGGGACAGTGGACGTTCTCTGACATCATCACGCACCTGTCCTCCAACCGGACCCACCTACAGCCATGGCTCCAGAACCCCGCCCCCGTGCTGCACCTGTCTGCCGTTGCCATGGAGACAGTGTTAGACTGGGTGAAGGGCGGAGCTTGTTGGAATCCTCTGCGTCCTCTGAGGGACTGGACGGCACCGCCCAGTTTGGACAGCGACCACAGGTAGGGGGCGGGGCCGTCGGGATGGGGGCGGGGTCGGTGGGATTTGAACCCGGGACTCCCTCGCTGCAAGGCAGCAGCCGCTGCTCTGTGAAAGCTTTAACGTGGATCGATTGCTCAGGCCTGAACGGCAGCAGTTCCCCATCACCCCTCTAGGGGTCACTGTAGCTGCCAGCACAAGGTCGGTCTGGCTATGGAGCTGCGTTGCCGTTGGAAACGGCGTACTCTAGGTTTTACTGTATGGTTAGGGTCCAGTCTGTTACCATGGTGATGGACTCGTTGGTTCCTCCCGTTTCTCCTGATTTATTACCAATCAGCTGATTAATAAGTTACATCATTAATCTATTTATTTACTAACTAACTTCTGTTTCACCCTCAGCTACATAAGAAGACCGATGACCAGGTAACATCTGAAAACACACTGTGTGTGTGTGTGTGTGTGTGTGTGTGTGAGCACTAACAGGTGAACCCATCTCTGTTTCAGCTCTACAGGTTCTCCTCAGGGTCATCACAGGCTGCGGTCCAATCACGGTACCTGGAGCCTGTGGTTGCCAAGGCAACGAGCCTTGGCACTGAATTTATGTTCAGCCAATGGGCTGTCTGCTGCCCTCCCTGCTGACCAATCAGCAGCGCTCTCAGAGTTTCACAGCACAAATGCGAAGGTGATGATGATGATGGTAATGATGATGATGATGACGATGATGGTAATGATGATGATGGTAATGATGATGATGATGATGATGATGGTTCTTGTGACCCAGCTCAGTAAACGAGTATCGCAGATCAGAATACGGCGTGCGTTGCCACGGGAGACGCCTCTCACACCAATGGGACTGCCCAAAGCGAAACGGTAAGAAAACAGTAAATGTTTGTGCAGCTTTCAGCAGGAAGTTGGTTGGATGGTCTTGGGGATCCTGTAGAAACATATTCAGTTTAAAACATGATGAAGTCTCCTGGTTATGTTTGGCCATTCTCAGGGCTTAAAGAGCTCCGTCTACAAAGATGTCTGCCAATCAGAATTCTAGCTCCCGTGTTCTTGACCAATGACTGTCAAGAACAAACCCTTTTCTACAAAACGGTTTGTGGAAAAGAAGCGCATGCGTTCTGTAGTACTCGTAGCGTTTATTTTATACGCTTTATACGCTTCCTGTTTACACTGCGTCGCCAAGACACTTCCCGTCAGCTGTAGTTGTCTTGCCAGGCCACTAGGGTGCGTTCACTGCCAGTACATGCGACCTGTAAGTGTCCCGTATGAGCACTAGAGGGCGCCATAGCGTCGCCGTTCTCAGTGTTCTGCCAAACGCCATAGAAAGAAGAAGAGCTGCTCAGTGCTTGGGGAGGAAACATGGAGGCTAACGGTGGAGCTTAGCTTACATATTTGAAGTTGTCCAACCGGAGCAGCATATTAACAACTTAATCGTCATGTAGTCCGTCATGGTTGATGTTTTTCTTCCTGTTTGCATGTCAGGACACAGAATAGTGAGATTTGTTGAGAATCAGTGACGTTCAGTTCGGATGAATGCGACCTGGACGTTATGGTCGCATTTGAATCGGATACGTATCAAATATGGATCCCATTCGAAAAGAATCCGACCTGAGCTGCTCACACTGCCATGAAAAGATCGGATACAGGTCGCATTACGTCACAAAAATCAGAATTGGGTCACTTCAGGCTGCAGTGTGAACGCAGCCTAGGTGGCGCTAGTATTTTAACAGTAACCTGCTACATTGTCTTTCCAGACGTTGGGCTGTTCGCCACCGTTTCTGTTGTTATCCAGCTGTTGAAGCGCAGAATAAGCTGTTGGTTCTGTGCTTGTGCGCTCTCAGGCCTTGGCTCCTCTCACAGGACGGTTCCGATCTGAAACCCGGTTTCAAAGCATGCCGAAAGGTGAAAGGTCACTTCTTAATGAGCGGCTGGACCGCAACAACAGGTTATGGTTCAGCTGAAGAGCGGCGCTGTGTAAACGGTACTAGAGCGGTCATCATGAAGATCACTATAACTTTTGCACATCAGTCCAGTTTGGACCTCCACATCCCGTCTGACCATCAGAACCAACATTCAGAAGCTGGACTTCACCCGACCCAGTAATAGTTTCAGACCCGTGTTTCAGTTTTTCCCAATTAAAATTAAATCCCAGGTTAATTTTGAGGATTTTTCCAAATTTTTCTCCAGAGTGATGTTGGTTCTGACCCAGTTGAATCCTCAGAACCTGCTGGATTTAACCAGCGTCTCCATCCACTTTGTCTCCCACGACTACAGAACTTCCTGGTTTCTGTCCAATTAGAGCAGAGAAACACTGCCAATAGATCTGGTTGTGGAAGGTTCTGGTGGACCTGTCAGAACTCGATCTCAGGGCGGTTCTGGTTGATGATGCTGCTTCCTGTGTTCCTCAGTTTGAAGAAGAAGGAGTTCAGCCTGGAGGAGATCTACACCAACAAGAACTATGAGGCCCCGCCCAACATCAGGTAGGTACCGGTACCAGACCTCAGAGGTCCGACAGGATCTGTTCTAGTGTTGGTGTTTCCTGTAGTCAGTGCTGACAATCGGGCCATTAGATCCCGATTGGCTAATGACTGTTGCTAACATCATTTAGGGATACAACCCATAGCTGGTGGCGGCTTCAACTCAGCTTCCCAGAATGCTTTGTGTGTTTCCTGCAGGAGCCTGGAAACCATATTTGAGGAGCCTCGGGAGAAGGATGGAGCGCTGCTCCTGATTGGCCAGCAGAAACGTCGCCGGCTCCTCCTCTTCCCTGACTTCACTCAGCCCAGGAAGAGGAAGAAGCCCCAAGGTCCGCCATGAACCCAACACCTCTGGTTCTTCATCAGCATCAGCCGCTGATCTGCTTCCTGTTTCCTCCAGGGGTGGGTCTTCCTGTTTCCTTGGCGCCCAGAAAACGAGGCGCAGTGCGGCGACACGTCCAGGGCGGCGGGCTGGATGACGGCAGCGACGTGGACGTGATGCTGGTGGAGCGGCTGAGCGAGCTCGATGACTTCCTGACTCAGCAGGGCCTGGACGTGTGACATCATTTCCTGACAGCTGACTAAATGGACACACCAACGGTGACGGTGTGAAGGGGTGAATGGAGACATGTCTGCAGAGGCTGAGCCTTGGATCAGGCTCCGCCCCCTACAGATACACCTGTGGACAGAAACCTCATCCAGCTGCCAGTCTCTGCAGTACCCTGTAGTACTCTGTAGTACCCTGTGGTACTCTGTAGTACCCTGTGGTACTCTGTGGTACCCTGTGGTACTCTGTAGTACCCTGTGGTACTCTGTGGTACCCTGTGGTACTCTGTGGTACTCTGTAGTACCCTGTGGTACTCTGTGGTACCCTGTGGTACTCTGTAGTACCCTGTGGTACTCTGTAGTACTCTGTAGTACCCTGTGGTACTCTGTAGTACCCTGTGGTACTCTGTAGTACTCTGTAGTACCCTGTAGTACTCTGCAGTACCCTGTGGTACTCTGCAGTACCCTGTGGTACTCTGTGGTACCCTGTGGTACTCTGTAGTACTCTGTGGTACTCTGTAGTACTCTGTAGTACCCTGTGGTACTCTGTAGTACTCTGTGGTACTCTGTAGTACCCTGTGGTACTCTGCAGTACCCTGTGGTACTCTGCAGTACCCTGTGGTACTCTGTAGTACTCTGTGGTACTCTGTAGTACCCTGTGGTACCCTGTGGTACTCTGTAGTACTCTGTAGTACCCTGTGGTACTCTGTAGTACTCTGTGGTACTCTGTAGTACCCTGTGGTACCCTGTGGTACTCTGTAGTACCCTGTGGTACTCTGTAGTACTCTGTAGTACCCTGTGGTACCCTGTGGTACTCTGCAGTACCCTGTGGTACTCTGCAGTACCCTGTGGTACTCTGTAGTACCCTGTGGTACCCTGTGGTACTCTGTAGTACCCTGTGGTACTCTGTAGTACCCTGTGGTACTCTGCAGTACCCTGTGGTACTCTGCAGTACCCTGTGGTACTCTGTAGTACCCTGTGGTACCCTGTGGTACTCTGTGGTACCCTGTGGTACTCTGTAGTACCCTGTGGTACTCTGTGGTACCCTGTGGTACTCTGCGGTACCCTGTGGTACTCTGTAGTACCCTGTGGTACCCTGTGGTACTCTGTAGTACCCTGTGGTACTCTGCAGTACCCTGTGGTACTCTGTAGTACCCTGTGGTACTCTGTGGTACTCTGTGGTACTCTGTAGTACCCAGTGGTACTTTGTAGTACCCTGTGGTACTCTGCAGTACCCTGTGGTACTCTGCAGTACCCTGTGGTACCCTGTGGTACTCTGCGGTACCCTGTGGTACTCTGTAGTACCCTGTGGTACCCTGTGGTACTCTGTAGTACCCTGTGGTACTCTGCAGTACCCTGTGGTACTCTGTAGTACCCTGTGGTACTCTGTGGTACTCTGTGGTACTTTGTAGTACCCAGTGGTACTTTGTAGTACCCTGTGGTACTCTGCAGTACCCTGTGGTACTCTGCAGTACCCTGTGGTACTCTGTAGTACCCAGTGGTACTTTGTAGTACCCTGTGGTACTCTGTAGTACCCTGTGGTACTCTGTGGTACTCTGTGGTACCCTGTAGTACCCTGTGGTACTCTGGAGTACTCTGTAGTACCCTGTGGTACTCTGGAGTACTCTGTAGTACCCTGTGGTACTCTGGAGTGTTGTGAACTGTGATGTTTATTTCTGATGAAAACTATTTTTGGACAAATAAAATCATCTCTTCTCTGAAACATTTTCTGGCTGTCCAGTCGTCTGCCAGCAGCTCAGGCTGTGATTGGTCAGTCTTACAGAACCGGGCAGGTCCGTCGAGGCTCAGTCCCCCGAGGGACACGGTCCAACGCCTTCTCCAAGTCCACAAGACACATGTAGACTGGTTGGGCGAACTCTCAGAACCCTCCAGGACCTGCTGAGGGTGTAGAGCTGGTCCAGTGTTCCACGACCAGAACCAGAACCACACTGCTCTTCCTGAATCCGAGGTTCGACTATCCGACAGACCCTAACCCTCTCCAGGACCCCTGAATAGACCTTACCAGGGAGGCTTAAGAGTGTGATCCCCCTGTAATTGGAGCACACCCTCCGGTCCCCCTTTTTGAACAGGGGGGCCACCACCCCAGTCTGCCAGTCCAGGGGAACTGCCCCCGATGTCCATGCGATATTGCAGAGTCGCGTGAGCCAACACAACCCTGCAACATCCAGAGCCTTAAGGAACTCCAGGCGGATCTCATCCACCCCCGGGGCCCTGCCACCTTAGGGGCCCTGCCACCCCGGGGCCCTGCCACCCCGGGGCCCTGCCACCGAGGAGCTTTTTGACCACCTCGGTGACCTCGTCCCCAGAGACTGGAGAGCCCAATCCAGAGTCCCCAGGCTCAGCTTCCTCAACAGAAGGCATGTTGGTGGGATTGAGGAGGTCTTCAAAGTATTCCGCCCACCGGCCCACAACGTCCCGAGTCGAGGTCAGCAGCGCACCATCCCCACTATAAACAGTGTTGGTGCTGCACTGCTTCCCCCTCCTGAGACGCCGGATGGTGGACCAGAAGCCACAGGAAGTCAAACCCAGCTTAACGTCACCAGACCCAGAGGTCATGACACCCAGGGGTCACATGAGCCAATGACCCCTAAGAGGGTCCAGGAGGGGCTCTGCAGCCGACCTGCAGTTCTGAGGTTCTGGGTCAGCGGTCCTGCTGAGGATTTTTCCTGGTGTCCAGATGAGGGTTCTGCAAGGGAAGCTGGAACCAGAACGTGTTCGGAACCAGATTGGGTTTTTTTCCAGCTGGTTTATCGAGCTTCCCAGCAGCTTCAGGTCCGTTTAATCATTTGAACTCTGGTTCTGATTTTCACTCGGTGTCCGGTGGTTCTGATGTACTGAAGTTCTGTCAGAACTCTTGTGGCGATTCTAAAAGGTTCTGGTTGAATCGTATTGTCCGACCAGACTGGGCCAACTTGGCAGGAACAGAACCGACCCGGTGTTGGGCCCAGAAACGCGTCCCCTGTCGCGGGAGCGCGCATCGCTCTAAACTCTCGCATATTGACGAGAAAACGGACCGAAATATGAAACTTTAAAGATATTTGTAACATTATCGCGTTTCTCAGCCATGTGGTCCCTGAAACGGTGATTTTATTTAGCAAATTACTTTAAATAAATACGGTTTTTACACCTTTATTGACACATAATGAGCCAAACGTTTTTCAGTCCGTCTCTGTTATAAACGTTTCAAATTCTCTGCTTTGTCTTTTGATGCCATAATAACTTAAAAGCTTAAAACACAGAGACCCGTTATGTAGAACATTTTACATCATAACTTTATAGTCTGTTAATAAAAGGAGGAAATGCAACTTAATTTATGAGCCTGGATATATTTGCATCCGTCTTGATGTGAAACTTGTAGCTTTAGCTCAGAGAACAAGAGTCGTTACGTAGAAGAGATTAAATCCTTTCAGCTCTTTATCCCCCAGTTTTCACAGGGATGCAGGTTTTGGCTATATGGACTCCAGCCTGTCACAATATGCATCCTCTCTCTATTCTCCTCAAATATTATTATAGTGATTTAAAACTTATACCAGCAGTTCATGGATCTATTCTGGTTATGTAGAAAAAGTTATTATTACTATTTCAAAGATACTGAAGGAAATAAATCTGATATGCAACCTTGCTAAATGTAAAGCTTGTACAAACAAATGTTATTTTGGTTTAACATAAAAATTAAATCACTTGTTTATTAAAAGAATATTCATAACTTGCTTTGTCGGTGGATGCAGAAAAGGCATTCGACAGAGTTGAGTGGCATTATCTGTTTCTAACTTTGGAAAGCTTTGGCTTTAGTAAAACCTTTATAGACTGGATTCGGCTTATATATGCTCGGCCAATGGCATCCGTCCTAACAAATGGGGTAATTGGTCAACCAATTGAACCTAAAAGAGGGACCAGACAGGGGGACCAGACAGGGGGACCAGACAGGGGGACCCCGTCTCCTCTACTCTTTGCATTAGCCTTAGAGCCGTTAGCGGCTGCTATTCGGAAAGAGGTTAATTTTCCTGGTATTACTGTAGGACATAGTTGTCATAAACTGATGTTGTATGCTGATGATATTCTTCTTTTTATGTGAGACCCGGTGAATTCCCTCCCCCCTTTGCTCTCTTTAACACATTCTCAAATATTTCTGGTTATAAGGTCAATTGGACAAAGTTGAAAGCTCTCCCACTTTCTGCGTTTTGCCCTAAAAACACATTTCCATCTAGCATGTTTTCTTGGCCTAAGAAGGATATTAAGTACCTTGGAATAACTTTTCCACCCCAACTGACTGATTTGATTAAGATCAATTTTGAACCATTACTAGAAAAAATGAGGGTGGATGTAGAGCGTTGGAGTCAATTATATCTTTCCATGTGGGGGAGGGTAAATACTATTAAAATGATCTGTGCTCCCAAATGTAACTACCTGCTACAGGCTCTCCCAGTACATGTCCCTATAACATATTTTAAACAATTTGATAAGATCTGTAACTTGTTCATATGGAATAAGAAAAAGCCCAGGCTGAATTTGTGAAAACTACAAAGACCTGTAGACAGAGGGGGTTTAGGTGCCTAATTTACTTAATTACCATTATGCCTTTTCTCTCAGGCATTTGGCACATTGATTTCTGCCCCCTGACAGAGCCCCACCCTGGTTCTCTCTTGAGAGTGTGGTGTGTCTACCATTTACATTGACTAGCTGCCTATCAATTAATCTCTCCCCTCAGAATCAGTCGCATCCTGTTCTCTCCCATATGACGGCACTATGGAAAAAAATATCTCAGATTTTTAAATTTGACCCACATCTCAATAAATCTGCTAGTATTTGGTATAACCCCAAACTGTACAGGCAAAACCCCGTTTTTTTGGAAGTCCTGGTTTCAGAAAGGAATATGTGAGATAGGCGATTTATATGAGAACGGCTCATTGAAGTCCTTTGAAACATTGGTTGGGGAATTTAAGTTACTCAGACAAGATTTCTGTAGATATTTACAATTAAGACATTTGCTGGTTAAAACGTTTGGTTCCCCCACTATTATTCCTGTAAGCTGCAACACACTGGCAGATATAAAGAAGGTGTTTGGGCATGAAGCTTCAGTTTACTATAGAATGTTGTCGACAGCCTTGGATCCTAACATTATGTCTCTTAAGAGATCTTGGGAAACAGATCTAAATCTTAGTCTCACAGAAGAGGAATGGCTTTCAATTCTTAGGAATGGGAAGAAAAGTTCAAGGGAACTAAAAACAAGACTGGAGCAATTTAAGATACTACATAGTATACTGGACTCCATACAGGGTTGGCCTGTCAGAAACCTCGGTTTGTTGGAAGTGTCAAAAGGATAATGGCACACTGGTACACACGCTATGGGACTGTCCAGAAATCCAAGATTATTGGTCATCAGTTCACAAAGTCGTAGGAAAAATAGTTGGCCAGAAAATACCGTTCTGCAGCAGACTTTATATTCTCTGGGATCCATCATTATTGGCTCACCTGACTTCCTCTCTCTCGCCCTGACAGCCCTAATGCTGGGGAGGGAATGGAGGGGTCCGTCTATCACTCATTGGTATAGGTCACTGGGGCAGCTGCTGCCTTAGAGAGATTATCTTATAGACCTTTAAACAGGGTTGAGGAGTACAACAGGAAATGGTCCCGCTACTTCTCACATGGGTTAAATGGCATTTCCATAATTAGACTAGAGGAATTTACGGTGATGCTGTAGTTATTTGAATGTATCGGGTTATAGGGGAGTGTTATGTTATTTTATGTTATGTATGTCTAAGTTCAGTTCATGTCTGTGTCTTGCCTTTTTTCTCTACTTTTACAGTCATGTTTTGTTATTCATTTGTTATTGTATTTATTTTTGTTTTATTTAATTTATTTTTTGTTCAAGTAATTTCTGTTGGCCTGAAGAATTCACAAGGACTAACTTTGTTTAGCTGATGCTAAATTGTAATATGCCAAGTGTGTAATTAGGCTATATTTCTGTTGGAAAATCAATAAAGTTCAAGTCATAAAAAAAAAGAATATTCATAACATTTTTATAAAACCAATTACTTCAAGTAAAAATTATGTCACATAAAAACTGCAAATGCAGTGAACTGTAGTAACTAAAGCAGCGTTGGTGCAAACAGAGCATCTATCAGCACAGCTGGTCAGTCAGAGGCTGCAGGTCCACCACTGGTTCCCATCTGTGGCTCCACCATCTGTCACCATCTGTCACCTGCAATCTGTAAGTAACAAAATCTAAATGGTCAAATAACATGAATAACAACATAAAGAATATTTTTAGCTCCTTATTTGTTTACTAAAGCTGATATTAGGTTCTGTCAACGTAAAGTTTATTGTTAATCATCAATATTTGTTTGGCAGCTCATTATTTGAGAAGCATGAACATCATTCATGTTCCTGACATGTAAGGAGGTAAAAATAATTCTAGGACCATAAGCAACTGATTTTATGACTATTTAAAAAATTAAACAACTTTCCACCGACCTGCCTTGGGTGTTTATTAATGTTATTTAAATTTATTTGTGTAAACGTAATGTACAAAAATGGTTGCAAAGTAATTTGCAGCCATTTTAAACCATTCACTTTATATTTTACTGCATTACGTTGTTGACTTACCACAGATTATTTTCCTCACTGCCAGTTTCTGCAACGGTTCTGAACAGAAAACAAACAATAATCTTCTCTATATGTCTCTGTTCATCCCTTTTTGATAACGTTTGATCTCATAAACAAATACAAGCAACAGAATCGGCATCATTTTGGCATATTAGGCACATAAAATAAGATATTCCTTTATTAATCCTGCAGTGGGGACATTTACATTGTTACAGCTGAATAAAGGAACCAATATAACAATCTATACACAGTAAAATCAAGTAATATAAAAATACTGAAACAGTAATGTTTGAAATATAAATAAATAAATTATTACCTGTAGTAGTGAGGAAATGACCACGAATTGAAGCACAAATGTATTTCATGTATTTCTGTGATTTATGGTAAAAGAATCACTTAATGTTTACTTTTATAATTTTCTCCAACTAAAGTGACTGAACGTATAAAAATGGGATTCAGAAAATGTAAATATATCTACATATAAGCTTATGTATGTCTTGGGAAAATGTTATTTTTGTGAATGTAAATTTTATGAAAACAGGAATGAAAATAATAAATATTGCTAATAAATAGCGATAATAAAGAAATAACTTGTTCTGCATAATCAGTTGCTGCTATAAGTTTTAAGGTCCAACTCGCAGCCAGTTTCCCTGGAGGTTCTGCTGCTCAGGTCCGGTCCAGTTTCCAGGTTCTGTTGACCTCATTTACCTTTGCTCCATATGTTTCGGTGGTTCTGATTCATTCTGCTGTCAGACGGATCTGTCTGGAGATCCAGCTCCTCCTTTAGGGAACAGCAATGCGCCTGCGCAACCCTCTTCAGAGGAAGAAGCCTGACGCAACTTCTGCTGACGTCACATCCTACGAAGATGATGGCGGCAGCAGCAGCGAGGTTGTTGAGCGGAGCGTCCAGGAAATGCTGCAGGTAAATTCAACTGGAACACCTGAGCACACGCTGACGTCAGCGGCATGCTGGCTATGACGTCAGGTGGCGAGCCGAAGGTTTGGTCCAGGGTTCGGTGGACCGGTACCGTGGCTCAACCGTCCTGGATCAGCTGATGCATCCAGAGACACATCCGAACCTGGAGACGCGGTTCTGGAGGACCGGACCCAAAGAGGTTCGGCTGGCACGTGACACCTGCAGCCCGGAAGTTAGGCTGACAGGAAGAGGAAGTAGTATGTTTGAAGTTAAATTGGAAACAGATTATCTTCAGCCAAATGGACCCAGTCTGGTTCTACCAGAACCAGCCAGACCAATCAGGCTTCTCCGGGTTCTGGTTCTATGGGCAGAAACCGGGTCAGATGGACCCGGAACCTCAGAACATCAAAGGGTTCCTGAATGAAACTAACAGAACCATGAAGGACCCGTCTTATTCTGGATTGGACCCGTTATTATGAGGCGTTCTGGTGTCGACCAGAAAATGTTCTGACCATTTTAAATTAGAAAGATGGTACCAGCTGGGCCCGGTACCAGGGCCATTTTGAAGGAACCTGTGTTAAACCTCTGTGGTTTTTCTGTTGTCATTGAAGTTCTGCATGAAGGGAGTCTGGCCCGGTTCTGTCGCTCTCAACCCAGTAGAACTTCCAGAACCAGCCCAGTTCTGCTTGGTTCTGTTGAAGGTAGCTGGACCCGAGTTGAATGAGTTCCAGGTGGTTCTGGATCTCCTGCCTGATGGCAGCAACATGCAGGGGAGGGGTTCTTGTTTTCCTGGCCTGGCACTGTGACCCGGTAGAGCCACTGTGGTTCTTCTCCGCAGACCTTCACCACGGAACCAACATGGCCGAGTTTTAGCTGGGTCTGGTACCAGCATGCTTTGTGTTTTTCAAGCTGTTCCAGTTGAGGTTCTGGACCGTCCGGTGCATAAAGCAGCCTGGGGTCAGTTTGGGGTCATGTGACCAAAGGTTGGGGTCAGTTTGGGGTCATGTGACCAAAGGTTGGGGTCAGTTTGGGGTCATGTGACCAAAGTTTGGGGTCAGTTTGGGGTCATGTGACCAAAGGTTGGGGTCAGTTTGGGGTCATGTGACCAAAGGTTGGGGTCGGTTTGGGGTCATGTGACCAAAGGTTGGGGTCAGTTTGGGGTCATGTGACCAAAGTTTGGGGTCAGTTTGGGGTCATGTGACCAAAGGTTGGGGTCAGTTTGGGGTCATGTGACCAAAGGTTGGGGTCAGTTTGGGGTCATGTGACCAAAGTTTGGGGTGGGTAATTATTTTTTCCATGGGTCACATGAGAAACAGAGAATATTGTGAATATCAGCCAAAAGGCTGAACTCAGTTCTGCATAATATTTACTGTATTTCTTTATATCAAACAGCAGTAAATGGGTTTGTTTCGTCAAGCCAGACTAGAACATGTTAAAGTTACACAATGAAAAAGTGAGGCTGCCTTCCAAAAAATGAAATTTATTCACACAAATTTCTCAAAACAATGTTAGAAAAGATGTTAACATTTCTACTATTTGTGGCTCATATTGGTGAACATTTCCCATCACATTCAGTCCAAAACACGAGTTTCATCTACTGTTGGTCGGCACGTAAAGGTTCTGATCGTTTTAAAGACATCAACATCGTCTTGGTGCTGCAAACATTAAGCAAGAAACGACATATTGAACTGATTTAGAGAAAAGGTTCCAGATAAAGTTCACGGCTATCTGGTGCCTTAACATCCTACATTTGTGACCCAACCACCTCATTTGGTCTGTTGCTTTTCCATCCATCCATCCATCCATCCATCCATCCATCCATCCATCCATCCATCCATCCATCCATCCATCCATCCATCCATCCATCCATCCATCCATCCATCCATCCATCCATCCATCCATCCATCCATCCATCCATCCATCCATCCATCTTATCCGGGTCGGGTCGTAAGGCAGCAGCCTCAGGAGGCCCAGACTTCCCTCCCCAGCCTCTTCCAGCTCCTCCAGGAATCCCAAGGCGTTCCCATAGAGAGACATCGTCCCTCCTGGGTCTCCCTCCTCCCGATGGGACGTACCTGGAACACCTCACAGGGAGGCGTCCAGGTGACGTCCTCGTCCCAAGTGCTTCTGCAGCCGAGGATCAGACCGCCGGGGTCCCCTCCCTCGGCTGCCGCCCGTAACGCAACGCACCCTTTCCTTGTTCAGTGAGAGAAATCTGATCTCCTGGGCATAAAGTCAGGTTGAATGTCTGCAGTGGAGATGCGAAGCACAGCTGACGGAGGATTATCAGTGAGAGGATCAATATCTGGATTTTGTAAATTTCATCACTGGAAATGTTTGTTCGCAAATGTAGGTAGACCAAAGAGAACAAACATCTTCTGAGCTTGTTTCCTAACGTTAGGAAAGTTGTCCTCTTTAGAGAAGAGTAGGAATCCAGCAGAGTTCCTGTCTCAAAGTTCGCTGCATCAGACTGCAGTTCTTTGGGTTCACGTCATCCCCACTGAAGGCAAAGAGAGGAAATCATGTGCATTTTACCCTCCATTGTTCTGGGATCCTTAGAGCGCATTGAAGACCCATCATGCATCATGATCTGGGCCAATTTCACTCATTTTATTCTGCATACTTTTTAAAAGTGGCATTTCTTCCTGTAAGATTTGGACAACCGTCCGTGATGACACCTGTCAGTTTGTCCCATTTCAGTCCCAACTTGGCGTCCCAAAATGGACGTCACTCGTCTTCGTCCCTTCTAAGGACCGCATCTCTGCAGCTCCTCCAGGTCCCCCGCAATGTCCTCCATCCTCCTCGTCTCGGTCCGCCTGGACAGCAGGACTTGCTCGAATGGGGCTTTTTGTTCAGGGCATATTAGCACTGCAGAGTCCGCCAAGCACTTTTTCACAATCGCCCCTCCCAGAATGCATTGCTGTTTGTGGGTACTTTCATCACTAAGCTGGTCTTGGTTGCTGCATTTCTGGAGCTTGGTACAGAAACAGCCTGGCTGCGTTCGCGGTTTAGCTCACAAAGCTTCGGCAGTCGAGTTTTCGTAACGGCCCCCGTGTTTGGTCTGGTGATGCCGATTCAGATTGAAGGGTCAGGGGTCAGGGGTCGATCTGCTCCGGAATAACTGAACACACGGCTTTACCTCCAGCTTCAGTAAATAAATACTGACCATCCATTTGTTGTTGGAAATCCTTCATTCAGAATCTACCTTTCTTTTTTTAGCCTCAGCTGACATTTGAGGGCTAAAGCCGTTTTCTGATAACGGTCAATAACGTCTTGCGTGAATAAGGAAAACAGCAACTTCAGAATAAAAGCAGTGAAATTAGAAGGTGTGTTTATTTCTTAATCTCCAGTTAGCCTTGCACTGCGGCCATCAGCTAAGGGGCTGTTGTCTGGGCCGTACGGTGCCCAGGTCTGGTTTAGGGTCATGTGACCATCGGCTGGGGTCAGTTTGGGGTCATGTGACCATCGGCTGGGGTCAGTTTGGGGTCATGTGATGGTGAACGTTAATGCGCTGTGTGTTTCAGGGCGCCATCGCCGCGCTGCAGCCAGAGCCGCAGCCTGAGCAGCGGTGAGTCCCAGCAGGAGGTAAATGATGACGACGTCAGATCTGTCAGCCAATCAGCTTCCTCTGCCTCTGCAGGTCTCCGCCCCCCGCCCCGGCTCCGGCCATTAGCTCTGCTCATCGTCACGGGAGGCTGTTACCTTGGTTACCAGCAGTACAAATGGCGGGGCCAGCAGGATGAAGAGGCTGCACCACATTTAGCCACGCCTACTCAGGTAAGACACATTAGGGGCCAGAACTAGTTCAGCCTCATGGACCCACTGAGACCCAGAGTGGGAGGAGCTTATGCCTCTTGAATTTAAAGGGGGCGTGGCCTAATGAGGCGGGAGGGAAATCCCCCCCAGAAGGTCTCAACCGTTTTTGATGTCACTTCCGCTTTTCATTTTGTCTTGCACAGTTGGGATTGGTTCTGACCCGGTTCTGAAGCTGGGTCTGTTTTATGCTGGGACCTGACCCGCTGAGACACAGGTTACCATGGCAACATTAAAGCCACAGCAGCAGAAGCACGTGTTTGTAAACACTTGATTCAGACGCCGGACCCGTTACCATGGTAACCCCACCATCACTTCCTGCTCCAGCAGCGGACCCGATCATGGTTCTTACTCGGTAGATGAACCTGCAGGTGGGCCTACTCAGAACCAACCAATCAGCAGCCGACGTTCTTTCTGAGCACGTGCAGAACTGCTTATGTAACAGGGCAGGGTCAACCAATCCCGTGGAGCCAAGTCAGTGACATCACCCAGGTGAATGACCTCACTGATTGGTTCTCTGGGTGAAAGGTGAAGGTGATGTCACACAGTCCTGCCACCTCTCCTTACAGCCAGCCTGCCTCCTGATTGGTCAGACAGCCTGCTGTGATTGGTCAATCAGTAACCAGGCATTACAGCAGCAGGCTGTGATTGGTCAGCTCTCAGCTGATCGTTGATCAGCGTATTGATCAGCAGAGCGATGACTCAGCAGTTTCAGGGACCAATCGTGGCCATCGATCCGGATTTTTCCATCAGGCCTCGGACTCTGATCCTTGTGCTATTAATAATCGCGGCGTGGCAGAGTGGGCGGAGCCTAGGCGCCTTAACCCCAGCCGCCGCCTCCTCCTCTTCCTCTTCTTCTGCTGCCGCTGCGGCTCAGCCTCACTCGCTATGTGCCGTCGGCCCGCTCAGCTCCCGGCGCCGGCCCGACCCGCGCGCTCATGGTGAGGTTCTGCAGGCCACCGCGGCCCGACCGCAGCCTGCTGCGGCAGGTGAGGCGGCGGGGCGAGGGCGGCGGCGGGGGAGGGGGCGGAAGGAGTGGAGCTGCCGGACCTTTCAGGTGGGAGAGAGGAACCGGCCCGGGCCTGACCTCTGACCTGTAGCTGCTGCCTGCCTCTGACCCGATCCAGCTGCACGCTGAGGTCCGCTCCGGCTTCTGTAGAACCCGGCTCAGGAACCAGAACCTGTAATCATTTCTTTACTCCAGAAACCTACTGATCCGACACGGATCAGGAACCAGATCCGCTCTTCCAACAGAACCGTTACGTTCAGTCTGGGAGAGCAGTCAGCAGTTCTGGACCCGACCCGGAGAGAGAGAGAGAGAGATTATCAGGAGATGAAGCCAGATTAGAGCAGATTACAGGTTGCCATGGAGACGGTATCTGATCTGCTGAAAGCCTGCTGACCCAGTTATTCAGCCACTGGCCCGATTCTGCTGGTTCTGGATGGGTTGCTTCTTCAGAGTCCCTCTGCTTGTCCGGCCGGAACCAGAACCGAGCTGGACTTGGAGGGGGGGCTAGTTAGCTAGCTGCCTAACACCTGGCTGCTCCTGTGCTGACCTATGACCCTCCTGATGCTCCGCCTCCTCGTGCTCGCCGCCGCTCGTTGAAGCCCCGCCCACTCCACACCTGTTCCTGACTGGGTTAGTTATCAGATTGTTGTCTTCCTGTCAGCTGACCATCGTGTCTCCGCCCCTTTCCTTTATGCTCCGCCCCTTCCTGTCAGGCTCCGGGTGCCTCGTTTGGCTCTGCGTCACCGTCTGAGCGCGCTCAGTAGTGGTGTCTGTCGCCCCGCCCCCTGGCACCACCGGCCAATTGCTTTCCTCGGCTTCCTCCTGTCTGTCAATGCCCTGCGGCCGCTGGCCAATCGGGTAAGAGCAGCTCTGACGGGGCTTCTGATTGGATGATCAGAAAAAAGGAGAGCGACCATATATGTACATCCTGTTGCTGCTCTGTGATCCGAGGGAACCGGAACCGGCCCGGCGCCTAGTGATGCTGTAGTTTCTGTTTGGACCCGCAGGTGGCGCTTTACCGGACCTTCCCGACCCGCCTCGTGTCCCGGGCCTGGGGCCGGCTCAACGGACTGGACCTACCCACCTGGCTCCGCAAACCCGTCTACTCCCTCTACATCTGGACGTTCGGGGTCAACATGCAGGTCTGGACCAGAACCAGAACCAGAACCAGAACCAGAGTGGTACCGCCTCCTCTGACGCTGTTGTTCCTCTGTCTGTCCACCAGGAGGCGGCAGTGGAGGACCTGCATCACTATAAGAACCTGGGCGAGTTCTTCCGCCGCCGCCTCAAACCGGCGGTCCGACCCGTCTGCGCCGCTTCCTGCCTGGTAAGCTCCTCCCACCGGAACCAGAACCTTCCATCCACTCCCTGACTCGAGTTGATTTGGGTTTTCATCTGAACCGCCTCAGTGCGGAGGGAAGAACCAGCAGAACTCTCTGGTTCTGGTTCTGTTGGGTCACTGGGTTCTGGCTACGTTTGCAGACATCGCCGGCTGATGGCAGGATCCTCCATTTTGGACGGGTCCAGAACTCGCAAGTGGAGCAGGTGAAGGGCGTGACCTACAGCCTGGAGAACTTCCTGGGACCGCCCAGCAGGCCGAGCCCAGGTGAGCGGCGCCGACCCACCAGAACTCCGGTTCCAGTTTGGGTTCTGACCTGTGCGGTTCCGTTTCAGACCCGACGTCCTTCCAGGACCGGCTGCTGTCGTCTCCGGACCGCGCCCTGTTCCACGTGGTCGTCTACCTGGCGCCGGGCGACTACCACTGCTTTCACTCGCCGGCCGACTGGAGGGTGGAGCTGCGCCGCCACTTCCCAGGTGAGCGTCGGCACGGCGATGAGCGGGCCGTCGCCGTGCCGACGCTCACCGCTCCATGTCACCGCCAGGCTCGCTGATGTCGGTGAACCCGGGCGTGGCCCGTTGGGTCAAGGAGCTGTTCTGCCTCAACGAGCGCGTGGTGCTGAGTGGCCAATGGCGGCACGGCTTCTTCTCCCTCACGGCGGTGGGCGCCACCAACGTGGGCTCCATCAGGGTCTACTTCGACCAGGTGAGTTCCCGCCGGAGGTCCGGCTGGCCATGTGCGTCCGGGTCCACCGGAACCCAGATGGGTCCCACTGAAGGATCAGAGGGAAGAACCGGTTCCTATTGGAGGCGGGCTCTTGGCAAGCAGCAGCCAATCAGAACGCTACAAGCTCTGTGTTTAGTTCAGAAGGTCGAGGGGTAAAACAGCAAAATGATCAAATGTCGGATCAGAACCAGAACCGCAGCAAATGGCTGAGTCCAGGAACTTTATCTGTGACTCGGATCTTAAATGTGCGTTCAGTCCAGCCCAGTTTAATCCGCTTTAATCCAACTCCAGAGTCGGTCCGTTTCAGGTGTGAATGCTAATTGGACTAAATCTGGATCCATCAGAGCTCCTCAGGTAGCGGCTCACCTGGACCAGCTGCTGATCAGAACCAAACCTGGCGGGTCCATCTGCTGACCAGCTGTTTCACAGACGAGCTTCATGGTTTCACCATCCTGGAGTTTATTTTCAGCTTATTGAGGATAAATGTGGCTCAGATTCATCGTTTAAACACTAAAATCATAAAGTCCTCAGGTTTGATTCCTGGTCTAAAGAACTGGATCAGGTTTCAGGGGGTTTATGAGTTTAGGTTTGTGTTACTGCTGCATGTGACATCTAATATTTATATGAATTTAAAATGACTGAGTGAATTAATGAAATCAGAAGAATTCCTGTGTTTGACTGCTGGAGCGAGAAGTGATCAGTAAACGCTGATCACTTCTCGCTAGTGAAACGTATTGATATTTACAATATATACAGACTAGTTGTTCAAAATAGTTCATGAAATCCAAGATGGTTTTTCCAGTTCAGCTCATTGATGGAGGTGAGAAATGATGAAAACAGATCCAGTTCTGCTCGGTTCGGTCCGGTCCAGATGTTTCTCTGTTGGTTTATCTCATGTCTGGTCCACTTGGCAACAGACAATCAGAACCCTGGTTCTGGTTCTGGTTCTGGTTCTGGTTCTTCTCATCACACAGTTTGTATGTTTTCCATTTAAATGCTTCCTCTAGGTGATAAACTCATTCAGGTCATGTTAAGTTTCACCGACTGAGCCCCAACAATAACAGGAGCTAGCGCTAGCATGCTAGCTTCCCAACGACACAGACACTGACCAGTCGCGCGACATGAGGCCCCTGGTCTGACCCCGTCTCTCTCTCCTTCTCAGGAGCTGCGGACCAACGCTCCTCGCTACAGCAAAGGTTCTTTCCAGGACCGCAGCTACGTTGCCGCGGGCGACCAGGTGAAGACTGGCGAAGGGGGCGTGGCCTTGCGTAAAGGCGAGCCTGTGGGCGAGTTCAACCTGGGCTCCACCATCGTCCTGCTGTTCGAGGCACCGGCAGACTTCACCTTTGACCTGCAGCCAGGACAGCGAATCAGGATGGGGGAAACCCTCGGCAGCTTCTGATTGGCCGCCAGCTAGAGGCCGCAGCGCATCGTTATTGGCTGGAGACGCTGAGAACAGAGCTTTGTGCAGGACGGACAAAAAGACACGGACTCAAATTCCCAGAGTGCTTTGTACCAAAGCTGTGTCTGCTCCACACTGCCGCCTGTGGCCAAAGGTTGAACTTCTGATTGGTAGAAAGCACTGTGACATCATCAGTGATGTTCTGATTGGCTGAGAGCCGTAAACTGTGTTTATTTTTGTAAATGATGTGTAAAGAATAAATTTCTACTTTGAGCAGCTTTGGGTTTGAATCTGGAACAGAAAAACCTTTTATGTTTGCTCAGAGTCAGTCTGGGCCCAATCTGGGTCCAGTTTGGGTCCTGATGGGGCACCAGGACCTGCAGCCGATCTGAGCTTTGATGTAGGGTAGTTCTGACACATCAACTGGACCTGAGAGTGAATCCGGTTCTGACCGGGCTGCTTGTTTCATCTCCATGGTAACAAAGGGGTTACGAAACGACCTGCAGGTGAGATCAATGAGATCAAAGACCCAAAACTTTAAAGCTTTTATTTGTTTCTGAACACAAAATACTTCAAAGCTCTGATTATTGTCCGGCGACCCGGTTCTGACCCGGTTCTGACCCGGTTCTGACACAGCGCTGACCTGGAACCAGGACATCAGAACTGGGCTCATCCAGGGCCGGGTCGGTTCCGGTCCGGTGTGTCAGCCTCGCCCGGGGCAGCAGAACCAGCAGCAGCGCCAGCAGGACGGCGCCGGGCAGCAGTCGCCGTAGTGATGGAAGCGCGGCTCCGCCAGGCCGCCGTGCCGCCAGCCGTCGTCGGGAACTTCCTTCCCCAGCCAAAGCTTCCCGTCGCTCCTGGGGGCGGGGCTTCGCGAGGAAGAGGAGCAGGAGGAGACGAAGGTCTGCTGGGCCTTCACCGCCAGGAAGGACGGCAGGTCCAGGTCCAGACCGGCGGCGCCGCCGCGCGGCCGCGGCGTGTTCTGCCGGCACTGGGGACATGGGATCCACGTCTGAGGAAGAGGAGGAGGAAGATGAGCGCCGTTAGGGTCTACCCGACTGCTGATGTCACGTCCTGTGAGGAAGATCAGACCGGTCCTCTAGTGACCTTTGACCCCGTCAGGTTCCCAACAGAACTCATGACATCAGTGAAGATTCACCACTTCAGAACTTGAGCTCCGGACCGAAACCAGAACCAGAACCTGGACCCTGACAGGCTTAGGAAATGGCTCTCCTCTTGACCTCCTGACCTCTTGACCTCACCTGCTCGTTGATCACCGTGTCGAGTCTCTTCAGACACGCCTGGCAGAAGGCGTGGCCACAGTGGAGTCGCCGTGGCAACCGCGTCAGCAAGTCATAACTGCCGAAACACACGATGCACACCAGGTCCGGCCTCCTGCCCGACATCGCCGTCTCCATGGCAACAGAGGAGCAGGGAGGGGGGGGCAGGGGATCATCATCCTCCTCTTCATCTTCATGAATCATCTTCCCTGTCAGGATCAATTAAAACATGAATCTAGAAAATAACAACGTTTATTAATGATTTATGGTTTAAAGGAGCTCAGGGTTTCGGCTGTTTTTCAGTTTTCATGAAGTTTGTTCCAGATCTGTGGTGCATAGAAGCTGAATGCTGGTTCTGGTTCTGATGCAGAGCAGAACCAGAACCAGCAGGTTGATCCAGCAGCAGATCTTTAATCCGGTCAGCGATTTATAAACGACCAGTAAAGGACTGTAGAACCAGGTGGTGTAGAACCAGACTAGTCAAAATTACAATTCATGATTTCTATAATTTAGTTTTCACTAGTCAAAACTACATTTGTATCCAAAAATACATTTAAGATATCTTGAATTATGGAGCCATTAGAGATATCTTTAATTACAATTATGACTAGTCAAAAACAAAATCGAGATATCTTGAATTTACTTTATGACTAGTCATAATTTAATTGTAGATATCTGAAAATGTATTTCAGATAGTAATTCATTATAGATATCTTGAAGTCTCCATACAAATCAATGATAAATCTGACGTCATTTCCACTAATCGGAATGTAATTACAGATATTTCAAATTGTTATTTTGTCTAGTCAAAATATAATTAGAGATATCTGAAATCGCTGAAACATCTAATCACAAAATAATTTGGGATATCTGGAATGTAAGGGCGGTAAAACCGAATTTATGTTAAAACGGCTTGCCATAGAGCTCCGCCTCCAGCCGGTGGCTCCAGATCCGATTGGTTCTTGGTTTCTTCTGGAGCTATGACCTCATTGCTCACGCTGTCCTGTGATTGGACGAAGGACTTTTTGTTGCAACGACATGAAATACGTTTGTGGTGAGAATTTTGTTTTCCCAGCTTGATTTACCTTTAGGGTTTACCTTACCCTAACCCATCTGGTTTGTAGAGACGATAACATCGGTTACTGGATCAGACTGGGAACAGACTGGGAACAAACTGGGAACAAACTGGGATCAGACTGGGAACAGACTGGGAACAAACTGGGAACAGACTGGGAACAAACTGGGAACAAACTGGGAACAGACTGGGAACAAACTGGGAACAGACTGGGATCAGACTGGGAACAGACTGGGAACAGACTGGGAACAAACTGGGAACAGACTGGGAACAGACTGGGAACAAACTGGGATCAGACTGGGACCAAACTGGGACCAAACTGGGAACAAACTGGGAACAGACTGGGAACAAACAGGGAACAGACTGGGAACAAACTGGGAACAGACTGGGAACAGACTGGGAACAAACTGGGAACAGACTGGGAACAGACTGGGAACAGACTGGGAACAAACTGGGAACAGACTGGGAACAAACTGGGAACAAACTGGGAACAGACTGGGAACAGACTGGGAACAGACTGGGAACAAACAGGGAACAGACTGGGAACAGACTGGGAACAAACTGGGAACAAACTGGGAACAAACTGGGAACAAACTGGGAACAAACTGGGAACAAACTGGGAACAGACTGGGAACAAACTGGGAACAAACTGGGAACAAACTGGGAACAAACTGGGAACAAACTGGGAACAGACTGGGAACAAACTGGGAACAAACTGGGAACAAACTGGGAACAAACTGGGAACAGACTGGGAACAAACTGGGAACAAACTGGGAACAAACTGGGAACAAACTGGGATCAGAAATGCTGGATATAAAAATGTCTTTTCACTATGATTATAATCGGTTTGGGGTTTTTGTTAATTCAAATAAAAAGTTTTTCTTAATGTTTTCGATTGGATGAAATGATTTCCCTTCCTGTGTTCTGATTGGTCAGACAGAGACTCACCTGGGTTTGCTGGAATCCTCCTCCTCTTCCTCAGTCTTCATCGCTCCATGTTTATCTGCTCTTCTCTCCGGTTTCTGTTTCTCTTCCAGTTTTTATTCTTGTTTTCCTGATTCCGTCTTTCCGCCTCCTGATGATCGTCTTCTGTTGGCTGTGATCGTCTAGCAGAGACAGAGGCTCAACTCCATCAATAATTCACCAACCAGGTGAAACCTGACCTGAAACAAAATCCTCACGTGCACAAGATCGACTTCAGCCTGTTGTACTACAATCAATACTCGTCAATAATATTAATGATAACCTGGCAGAGGTTCAGATCGATATAGAACCACAAAGCTAATGATCCTGCTGATCAATACCGGCTCCTGGAACCGGGTCCAGTAGAAAGTGGGTTAGGGTCCAGTAGAAAGTGGAGCCGGGTCCAGTAGAAAGTGGAACCGGGTCCAGTAGAAAGTGGGTTAGGGTCCAGTAGAAAGTGGAACCGGGTCCAGTAGAAAGTGGAACCGGGTCCAGTAGAAAGTGGGTTAGGGTCCAGTAGAAAGTGGAGCCGGGTCCAGGGTTCTGGTGTCGGCTGCGCCCTCCGCACAGACCCCTGTCGTCATGGAGACGATGAGGACCGTACTGGTTACCGGGTCAGGACCTGCTGGGCTCACTGGTCACAGACCATTAATGGGTTCGGACCTCTCACTGGTCCAGAACCGTCACAGCAGACTGACGAGTTTCTTTGTGTTTCAGACATTAAATAAAAAACTAAAGTTAATAAAAAAACATGATTAAATGAATTAAAACCAATCAGAAAGTTTGTACACCCCAAACAAAGTCAGTATTGGTCCAGTTTCTCTTTTCCCCTCAAATCAGCAGAACCAGAACCAGAACCAGTCTGGCAGCTGAAAGCAGAACCACATCCGGCCCGGTTCAGACCATCAGAACCGACTGTATTCTAGTGAGCCGTCCTGTTCTGATTCTGGCTCCTGTCGTCGGAGTGGTTTTTATTTTTGAACTTCTTCTTCTCTCCTGATTTCCTGTTTTATTTTGAAAGTACTCTTTCCTCGTGAACTTCCCTTTAGGTCAGATTACTGATCCGGTTCCGGTCCAAACATTGTTTCTGCAGGAAAGTAAACCAACTGAACTAAATAACTAATATTTATAATAACTTTACCCTGGAGACTCATTCATTCATTCACATTCACCCATTCACAACCAGAGTGAGTGTGAAGCTGGAATCGAACCAACAACCTTCTGGTCACAAGACCAGACGGCTCAAACGGCGCCCCCTGCTGGCATGAAGGAGTTTCTGTTTGTATTTTTAGACAAACGGGACAAAAAGAAACTGAAACGTTTTTATTTTGTTCTTCATCATCAAGTCGCTGCTGAAATTCCTTCATATTGAAAATGAAAAACAGAAAAACTTCACGGAGAAACATTTAAACAAAAGCATCTCAGCAGCAACATAATTATCTACATTTATTAAACTCTTAGTTTCTGTTCGGTTCTGGACGTGAAGATGATTCGGTTCGTTTTCCTCCTGATGGAACAAAAATATGATCAAAATCTTTTTGTTTAATATAAAATTCTAAATGTTTCCTAAACTTTGATTAAATGTAAAATCATTAAACCGGATCTGATTTATATTTTATGTGTGAAAATTATTTAAAGCTGTAAAAGGTCTGGTGTCTTCAGGTGGAGTTGTCATGGCAACGACAGAAAGGCGGCCATCTTGTCTGTTTGAAGGAATTAAAAATCTAAATAAATCTAAAAATATAACAACCAGATATTTAAATCTCCTGTTTGTCAGAGTTTTAACAAACTTTGATGTCCTGGTTCTGTCCTGGTTCTGTCCTGGTTCTGTCCGGGTTCTGTCCGGGTTCTGTCCGGGTTCTGTCCTGGTTCTGTCCGGGTTCTGTCCTGGTTCTGTCCTGGTTCTGTCCTGGTTCTGTCCGGGTTCTGTCCTGGTTCTGTCCGGGTTCTGTCCGGGTTCTGTCCTGGTTCTGTCCTGGTTCTGTCCGGGTTCTGTCCGGGTTCTGTCCTGGTTCTGTCCTGCTCTCCAGAACCAGGATCAACGGTCCAGAGTCAGTGTGAACCCAGTCTCTAAGCTTCGGACCTGCGGCTCGGTTCTGGTTCTGCAGATGTATCAACATGTGGTCAGCCCTGAAATAGAATATCTGCTAGTGAGCCAATCACAGTCCTCCTTCCAGGGTGACGTCACTTCCTCCTGCGGCAGCGGTAGCAGCACGCTGGGCACCGCCCCGCCTCTTCCTCCTCCTCTTCCTCCCTCACCGTGTAGGGGGGCGGGGCCGAGCCCTTCTGGACATACGGGTTCTCGCTGTTCAGAGCCACCGGATTGGCTATCACTGTTGCATCATCTGAGGGGCGGAGCTTAGCCCGAGGGATGGTCACCTGACCGTACGGGTTCTCCAAAGAAATGTTGATTTTTGATGACATACTGATGACGTCACAGGAGGGGGGCGGTGGAGGAGGGGGGGCGGAACAGCCAATCTAGAGAGAAAGAGAGATTGATGTGAATAAAGTTTCATTAATACGTAACAACAAACATCTATGACGTCACTTCCTCTATATTACAACCAATCAGGTCACGTTTACGCTTCCAGGAGAAAAAACCAATCAGCTCTGCAAGTTAAACCTTAACGAGTTTAATAACCTGAACTAAAACTTTAATAATCTGAACTAAAAGTTTAATAATCTGAACTAAAAGTTTAATAATCTGAACTGAGCGAGTTTAATTTGTTTCTTTTGTATTTTTAATCTGTTTTAATCTGGTAAAACCCTCTGAGGCAGAAATCTGGTTACACCAAAATGAACAAACTAAAACATTTACAGCCGTTTAAAACAAATTGCAGATCAAATCCATAGAAATGAGATCTGGAGCCGATTCCAACACCAAAAACCTGCAGCAGATCCAGAACGGGCAGCAACAGGTTCAATCAGCTGCAGCACAGCTTGATAAACCAGGATCATCAATGATGGCCTCTCCTGCAGGAGAGATGCTGCGGCCTAGTCCAAACCTGGCAGCACATTCATATCCCAAACATCAGCTGATGCCAGGACCCATCACCAAAACCACCTTCGTTTTAAAGATAATCATTTATCGATCTGAGCGACAGGAACCACAAGTTCACCAAATAAAATCTGTCCTCGTACGTCTCGGTTCTGTCAGGAGGATCGGATCAGAACCGCAGCAAACCGCTGGCTGTGGAGGAAACCAGAACACCAGTTCAAAGGTCAAATCCTGAGGAGGGTATGTAAACTTCTGACCCTCAGATTCATTCTGCTGGTTGTAGTTTGATCGATCTATCTATCTATCTATCTATCTATCTATTTATCTATCTATCTATCTATCTATCTATCTATCTATCTATCTATCTATCTATCTATCTATCTATCTATCTATCTATCTATCTATCTATCTATCTATCCTTCTGTTTGTCCTTCAGAAGGTTTTCAGGTTTGTTTTCTAGTTTGAGACGACTCACCTGTCCTCAGGTGTGTCCACCGTCGTCTTCTGTCTTTAGAAACAGTCCACCTCCTCCTCCTTCTTCTTCTTCTTCTTCTTCTTCTTCTTCTTCTTCTTCTTCTTCTTCTTCTTCTTCTTCTTCTGGAACAGATTCACGTCCTTCGTATCTGGAGAAAAAATAGGTTTTATTTGACCGAAACAATAAATCTGAATCTGATTCGTCTCTCTGGCTCTGCTGAGTCTCTTGACCGCCTCGCCCAAACCTGTTCTACCTGTCGGCACTCCCTCTCTCTCTCTCTCTCTCTCTCCTTCTCTTGCTCTCTCTCTCTCTCCTTCTCTCTCTCTCTCTCTCTCTCTATGTAGCTCGCCCACAGGGAACAACCCATCCTCCTCTGGGAGTTTTGACCTCTTAATGTCTGAATAGCAGATTTCCTTTAGTTTCAGATTTCCCTAACTCTTAAAGAATTTAATGTAGTTTTTTATTATTTTATATTTTCTTCCAGTTTATAAAGTCCAGCTTTAGTGTCATATTTGTATTTTATGAACATTTCATGTTTGCTTTTGTTATGGATTCTGTTTTCTCTTTTAGCCTCTTTTGTCTGCTTACTGCACACGCTGCAGCTTACATGACCATGTCGACGTGTCGGCCCACCAGAGCCACCAGAAATCTTGGGCCCCATGACAAAAACTTCTTTTGGGCACAACTAGCTACAGTTTGAGCCCATCTGACCCATCAAAGGGTCAGATATTCCTGCCTGCTGACTTTGGTCCAATACTGATAACTGGCACAAAATTCACTGCTAGAGAATTTTACCTGCACTGCCGACATGCTGCATGCAAATAGGCTGCTTGAACTTTTGATTATTAGCTTTATCTCATTGAAATGTCTCTTCCCACTTGCAGCAGACACAATGTCACACAATGTGACACATTGTGCAAAATGTGCAAAATACACATGAATCAATCCAGACGTCTCAAAACCAAGTTATGTAGCTGCATTTTATTCAGGATGCAGTTTAATAAAATATGTTTCTCCATATTTGTTACAGCTGTCACCATGTAGCAGTTATGAGACAGATAATCTGAAAACAATCAATCTCCTCCATCTGCTTCCTGAATTACTGGTTAAAGTGATGCACCGTTCTGACCAAAACAACCAATCAGAACCAGGAGGAGGGTCTTAGTGCTGTCAATCATCCTCATTCACCCACTGCTAAATGTGCTAATGGGGGAGAAACAACTTATCATTACAAGAAACTGTTCATCTGCCATCATTGGTAGCTATGCTAACTAAACTGAGCATTCAGTTTGAATCTGCACAGCTCTGTGCTATGCTAGCTGCTGCACAGCTCTGTGCTATGCTAGCTGCAGCACAGCTCTGTGCTATGCTAGCTGCAGCATGGCACAGAGCGAGGGGGAGGGAGGATGAGCAGCACCGCATGAGATTGTGATTGACAGCACTAAAACTCTCCTGCTTCTGATTGGTTGTTTCTAGCACTAAGAGAAAGCAGAGGAAATAGATTTTTTACAGATTACCTCTCATATCATACTTTCACAACATGATGACAGTTTTAACAAATATGTAAAAATATATTTTTTATAAAAGTTACATACTGCAGCTTTAATCTCTCTTAGGAGAGGACGGGTCAGGAGAGGACGGGTCAGGAGAGGACGGGTCAGGAGAGGACGGGTCAGGAGAGGACGGGTCAGGAGAGGACGGGTCAGGAGAGGTCGGGTCAGGAGAGGTCGGGTCAGGAGAGGACGGGTCAGGAGAGGACGGGTCAGGAGAGGACGGGTCAGGAGAGGACGGGTCAGGAGAGGACGGGTAAGGAGAGGTCGGGTCAGGAGAGGTCGGGTCAGGAGAGGTCGGGTCAGGAGAGGTCGGGTCAGGAGGGACGTGGCAACAGATATCTGTGATTTAAATTCAAACCCAGGTAAAACTGTGGACTGGCTGCAGTCCAGACAGGAGGCTGTTTTTTATTATCATTTTATAAAGAGTTTGACTTTCTGTCAGCAACAAATATGTTGTTTTTGTTGTGTAACTGTTAAAAGAGCAAAGACAGAGAAATCCCTATGATTCCCTGGAATGATGCTAACTAGCTTGTTATTGAACACAGTGTTGCTCAGTTTTTTCACTGGGACGGGAAGGAAGAAGGTTTATGCTGTATGGTGGTTAGAGCTGCTGCTGACCGACTCACCTGTTGTTAAGTGGTAAAAGGTGCAGGGAAGAGTTAAATATGTTGGCATTTCTTTTCCTTAATTCATTAAATGCTATGGAGGCAAACAGTGGTCTGTAGCTAAGCTAACTATGCTAAATGATTGATAATCTCAATTGACTCACCTCTTGGAGAAAAACTGTTACAAATTCACACTCTTGTCTTTTTCTCTCATCTGTTTTTTTAAACTTGACTTCATTATTTTTCTAGGCAGCATAGTAACCGCCATGTTTCTTGTCTTGTACTGACTGCAGCTGAAAACGTCACCGCCCAGCAGGAACGAACCATTTAACGCAGATCCAGGGGGTTCAGTGTAAACATGGACGTCTGTTTTGGTCTGGAGGAAACATTTAATTTTTACTGCTAAAAAACATTTTAAAAACACAACAACAGTAATTGACAAGTCCCCGATTTGTTTCTATTTCTGTAAAATAAATAAATAAATAAATTTTGTGTTAATCAATTAATTAGTTAATTAATTGATGGACAATTAATTATTGACATTAATTGTTTTACATGTTTGTTGAAATATTGTTAATTTGTTGTTTTGTATAAAACGTTTTGTATTGATTTTAAACATTTTATTCACTTTCAATGTTGATATTTATTTTAGATTTATTCAATTATTTTGTTTTTTGTCTTAGAATCTTTTCTTTCCTCTTGTAGTTTTTTCTGAATCTTTCATTTCTTCTGAGATTTTTTTCTGCTGGCATTTTATATCAAATAATGATCAATATGTTTTATTAGTTTATTTAATTTGACCCTTTTACATATTTTAGAGTCAAAATAATTTCAAAATGAATTGTTTTTATTTTATTCTGAATTGAATGATTGACTCTGATTTATTGTTCATCATCATTTTCCTGTTTGGAGGTCACGTGACCCCAGAGGAGTGAGAAAACAAAAGGTGTTGAAGTTGTGTTGAACGCAGGGCAGTGAACGCCTCATGTCTCTGGAACCAGTCGGACAGAAACTTTGACTGTTCCTTCATTCCTCTCATTCCCAGTTCAGAGCTCCGCCCTGGGTGGAGGCTCACTGGTCTCACTGGTTCCATAACACCAGTTTGGAATCTTAATCAATAATAAAACTAACTTACAGCCATCAGTTGTATTTTAGTGATGATGAAGATGAAGATATCGTTTTCCAGTAAAACGGTTTTATCCCGTCGTGCTGCGCTCCACACCGCCCCCTGTGGTCATTTTGTAAAGATTCATCTTTTTAACTGTCCTGGTTTAACGGCTTCTTGTTTAAATGTTCCGATTGATTTTATGTCTGTTTAGAGTTTATTCACCTAATGTCTTTATCTATGGTTTAGTGTTTGTCGTTCTGGACTTCAGAGTGTTTCTGAACCAGGAGGTTCCGGAGGTTCTGACTTCTCGGTTCTGTGCTGATTGTTTCTGGTTTGTGAATAAAACATGGCGGAATGAACCGTTTGTCCTCTTTCTTCTTGTCTCTTGTTTTCGTCACGTGACTCCCGCCCCCTCTTACTGGCTCCTCCCACCCCATCCCGTCTCCCTCTCCCACCTATTCCCGGTTTTCCGTTTCCGGCGGAAGCCCCTCCCTGTTAGCTGTTAGCTTTTAGCTCTGCATCCCGGACAGCAGAGCCAAAACACGGCAACGGAGCAGATAAACCCGGTACAGCGGACGACATGAGTCCCGAGGAGGACCAGAGCGAAGCCCGGTGACCAGACGGAGACTCTGCCGCCGCATTATCCAGTTTTCAGGTCAGTGAAGGCAAAGAAAGCTCCCGGAAAACAGCGATCCCACCCCGAGCTGCGGAGGTCCCGGACCGCCAGTCCTTCTCCGGCTGCTCGCCCTGCGTCCTGCGGGCTTCTCGGGACCGAATCCAGGACAGCAGCCGGGACAAGTTCTGGTAGAATGGACCCGACTATTCAGGTTCTGAAGGTGTGGTGAGGTTTAGGGTGACGGACCTCGGCTGCAGCAGTGGCAGCCATCTCCTAGCACTAGCATGATAGCTCTTCCTCCATTGGTTTGAATGGGGCTCAGGAGCTAATGCTAAGGCTAGCGGAGCCTCGGCGTCCAGCTGGTGGCCCGGAGGTCCAGCCTGGACCCAGAGATGCTGATCAGCTCCATCCCAGGAGGACGGGTTCTGACCCATCCTGGAGGCGACACCGGGTCTCAGTTTAGCAAACCTGGAGAGGAGCAGCAGGTGAGGCCAAGTTCAAGTCCTCCTCAGGAAGGTCTTGGGGGTCAGGAGGGCCGGTACCAGGCCCCTTGGTCCAGAACTTGGTCCTCATTGCTGCAGGTGAACGTTGGGCTCTGGTTCTGTTCAGGACCTTCCTGAGCAGGGCAGGTGTTGATCCGCTCTGGTGACCTCAGGATCCAAAGACCAGAACCTTCAGCTGTCTCTGGTCCGGTTCACCACCGGGATCAGAACCTCCGAGTCTGAGGGCAGGAAAAGGTAGCGAGACTCTCTGGGTTCATGAACGAGACAAATGGATCAGGACGTCTAGAGGCGGATCGGTGCGGCGCCCTGAGAGGGACGGTCTGAGAGGGACGGTCTGAGAGGGACGGTCTGAGAGGGACGGTCTGAGAGGGACGCCCTGAGAGGGACGCCCTGAGAGGGAGGGACACTCTGACAGAGACGCCCTGAGACAGACGGTCTGAGAGGGACGGTCTGAGAGGGACACCTGGTGAGGGACGCCCTGAGAGGGAGGGACACTCTGACAGAGACGCCCTGAGACAGACGCCCTGAGAGGGACGCCCAGTGAGGGACGGTCTGAGACAGACGGTCTGAGAGGGACGGTCTGAGAGGGAGGGACACTCTGACAGAGACGCCCTGAGACAGACGCCCTGAGAGGGACGCCCAGTGAGGGACGGTCTGAGACAGACGGTCTGAGAGGGACGGTCTGAGAGGGAGGGACACTCTGACAGAGACGCCCTGAGACAGACGCCCTGAGAGGGACGCCCTGAGAGGGACAGTCTGAGAGGGACGCCTGGTGAGGGACGCCCGGTGAGGGACGCCCTGAGAGGGACGGTCTGAGAGGGACAGCTGGGTCAGAAGGCGAAGCTCTCGGTTTCCACCAATCAGCGTTCCGTCCCTCGTTACGGCCACCAGCTGGGGGTGAAGAACGAAAGAACCGGGTCACAGAACCTGCTGGAAGGAGTTTCCTGTTGGGGCCCCGGGCCCTCAGAGACACCAACTGGGCCCCCAGTGGGGCCCCTGGTCCGACAGGAGCCGGACAGGGACGGACGTCCTGAGAGGGACGGACGTTTCTTTGGTGAGCGGGTCGGGTCCCACCGGGAGACGAGACCCGATCCGCTCACCAGTAGGACTGGAGCAGACCCAGTGGGAAGTTGGGTCACTGCAGATCCTGTGATCAGAACCTTGATGTCGCCACCCCAACTGGACCCAGTGGTTCTGGTTCTGACCCGTCCCTCTCTCCACAGGACGATGCCCTTGGGTTTTTCTGTGCTGCACTTCTAGAGACGGAACCGCTGATCCGGGATGGGTTTTGGTCGGGATCTCATCAACTCTCACGAGGGATTGCTGAAGCTGCAGGACTGGGAGCTGAAGGTAAGATGGGCCCGGTTCTGGTCGGGATCCCCACTGGCCACAGCCTGTTCTGATGAACTGGGCCGAGACGTCCTGGGTCTTCTGGTCGGACCCGACCAGAACCAGCAGTCAGAACCGGTCGGGCCTGAACTGATTTGGACTCGACGATCGCTCAGGAGGTAGATCAAACTGATCCTGCCGATATTTACCAATCAGCATTGATCATTGATCCGATATTGATCACATGGCTGGAAGTGTTCATGTGAGCTGCTGCATGTTTTCACACCTGCAGGCCAAAGCAGGTACTGCAGCCAGAATCTGAGCGTGAAGCAAAAACCCTGAAAATATCAAAGCTAACATTCAAACACATGATTTGACCAGAGCACGGCCAGCTGACTGGGGCTTTAGCAGCCTCTGTTGTCCAAAGACAAAACGATTGATTTCAATCATTTATAAGACAAACACAAGCAGCTTCATGTGTGGAATATCTACATTTAATATAAACATAAAATGTAAAACAGGCAGAAAAGTTGAACAGCATTTCTGCTACATACGCACAGCATTGTGGGAAGCAGAAGCATCTCAGCTGCTCCTGTGTTGGTCGGCCATGTTGGTGAGGGCAGAGAAGCTTTCCAGTGATGATGCACCCAGAGAGACGGCATCTCTGGTGCTGCAGGCCGCTAAGTTTGAGGTCCAGGTGATCAGCGATCGCCAATCAGATACTATCGATCGGCAGGCCACTGCGATCAATAGATTTCTAGTTTCAACACGGTGATCAAACAACCAGAAGAGCTGATATTCCTTCAGTCCTGTGTGGCATCTGTGTCTCACCTGACTTTTGGCATCAGGAGTCGGTGGGGAGCAGACGGGTTCTGACCCGTCAGCTGCAGCTGAACCTGTGTGCTCTGGCGCCCTCTAGCTGCTGGAGACGGTGAAGCGCTTCATGACGCTGCGGGTGAAGAGCGATAAGGAGTACGCCGCCCTGCTGCTCAGCATGACTCAGCAAACGGAGAAGCAGGAAGCCGCCGACTACGTGAGCACAGTCAGCAAGGTAAGCTGCTCACCTGTTGCCAGAGGGCGGGGCTTGTGGGCCCGCCCCTCTGAGTCCGGTGGCTCTGTCAGTCGTGGTCTCAGGTGATCCGTCAGACGGAGGCGTTGGGTCACATCATGAGGAGCCACGCCGACGACCTGAACTCCGGCCCGCTGCACCGCCTCGCCACGCTGATTCGGGACAAGCAGCAGGTGAAGAAGAGCTACCAGAGTCTTCATCAGCAGCTGGAGAGCCACAACCACAAGGTAACCCGGGATTCGGTCGGGGGCGGCTCGGGTCACGACCACAGACACAAGCCTGTCTGTTGTTGCTAGGTAACCAAAAATGACCTGGAGAAGCTGAAGGCCTCCTACCGTCAGCTGAGCCGCGATGCCAACAACGCCAAAGAGAAGTACCGAGAGGCGTTGGCCAAAGGTCGGTCTGGTTCGGCCGCCCTGATCGGACCGCACTTCCTGTTGCACTGACCGCCACGTCCCTTACTCCCCCTCCAATCACAGGCCGCGAAGCAGAGCGGGCTCGCGAACGCTACGACAAAGCCACAGCGAAGCTCCATAACCTCCACAATAACTATGTGTTGGCGGTGTGCGGCGCCCAAACTCAGCAGGAGAACCACCGCCAGCGGGCAGCGCCAGCGCTGCTTGATGCGCTGCAGAGGATGCAGGAGGACATGACGCTGGCACTGTGAGTCACATGACCCCCCCACTACGAGGAACATCTAATATTTCTTGGTTTTTCATGATGCAGGACACATTTCAAACAACATATTTCAATAATCTCCGATGCCATTTTAAAATATAAAAGCCTTTCAGCGCGACGTCCCCATCGCCCTGCTGGAGGGCAGAGAGCTGTCGACACAGAGCTAAATCTGAAATATACACTGATGTATAAAAGCACATTTATGAAGTGCTTTGCTACTAGTAGTCAACAATATGACAAAAGTTTTAATTAAGAGAACAAAGTAGTTCAGTTACGCCAGCTTGACTTTACAATCGTCACAAGTAGATGTGCTGCGTTTCGGTCCAGTTACAATAGAAAAAATGGCGACCGACATTAACTAATGTGTTTAAATTAACTAATCTAGCCCGGCTAGTGTCGGGCTAGCTAATGGCAGCGGTAGCTAATCTAGCACGGCTAGTGTCGGGCTAGACCGACACTTCACCTGGAACTCAGCTGGCCGCCATCTTGTTTCCTCTGCAGCCTGGGCAGGACGTTCAGGCTGGGAGTGGCTGGTGATGCATTCACAGGGTGTCGGATAAAACAGTCGTCCCCAACCCCTTGGCCACGGACCAGTTGGTACCGGGGCTGCACAAGAAATAATTAAATACTTCCGGAGGGTCTGGAGGTCTTTTATTTTGAAAATCCTTTAACCGGATTCTCTCGGTTACTTGGCGCCAACACTGAGCCACAAGCAGCAAAATGAGTCAGAAACAGATCAGATGTGTTTGGAAAGTTTCTCTGCAAAGAGGAAAAGGCCCAGAGAAGAGACAGGAGGATGGATTTATCCCGGACCGGTAGGTGAGTCCCACATTACAAGCCGCTCTGCGTAACATGTGGCGACCGGCTGCTAATGAGGCAATGAAGCTTCAAGCTGCTTCACCACGTAGAGACCAAGCAGGCTGTGGATATAAGCAACACTTCAGGTGTTATTGTCTCTCATCTCTCCCTGATGGACCGTCTGGTTGCAGAGAAACAAGCTCAGGGCTCCGTTAGTCAGTATCGTGAGTTAAAATGTTCACGAAAGTAAAATGTTGATTTTTGTGGCGCTTCTGTATCTTATTTTGAAGGGATATGTAAACGTTACCATAGCGACCAAAGGAATATATAAACGTTACCATAGCGACCAGAGTCAGCGTTTGGGCTGCGGTCGAGAGGAGATGAGTAGAGCTTGTGAGTCTTAAGTCTGGTTTAGACAGAAAAATTTCAGAATGTCGGCCGATTCTCCAAACCTCTGAGACCACAGAGCTGATAAAGTCCAACAGGTTCGATCGGTTCGTGTGTCCAAGGCAGGAGGAGCAACACGAACCGATTCCAGTCAGAACATCCCGATTCCAGAGGATAATCCAGTAAAACCCCCAACATAGCAGGAATTTAGAACAACCAACAGGATGAGGATGTAGAAGCAACAGTGATGTTTGTGGACTCAGTTTAATCGAGCTAGTGTCGGCGTCAAGCCCTGACTGAATGTAGAGTCTTATCTTTATGACCTTTGTGTCACGTTAATGATGAAAAGTTACCAGGTTTATCGACTGTGGTACCAGTTTGGCTCCAGTTCCTCTCCTCATCATTTCTGTTGATGTTCCTTGTACGAAATGCTGAATAAACATTAATGCTGTTTCCACATATTTCCAATGTAAACCGGACTCTCAGTTGCGCCATGTCAGCTGTTTGGGATTCCCCTCTGTTCTTACGCGCTTTCTGATTGGCTGCCTGTCTCATTCAACAGGCTGCGTTCTCCCAGTCACAGGCTGAGACAGTCGGGTCAATCCAACAATGCCTGATGTTGGACGGGAACACGCCACACGATCGGTTACGATTATCGCAGCCACAGTCTTAGAACTCGGAACGTTTAGACCAGGGGTGTCAAACTCAATTTCACCGAGGGCCACTTCAGCATATTGGCCTCCCTCAACGGGCCACATTGACGGTACAAATCAGGAGTTCCCAGGTCCAGTTCTACAGACTGCAACTTTTAGATGCATCCCTGTTAAAACACACCAGACAAAAGGTTGACTTTCCTCATCAGCAGCAACTCAGTTCTGTGGAGGCTTATAATGAGTCAATGATCCAGGTGTGTTAGAGAAGGAACGCATCTAAAGTTTCAGATTGTAGCTCTGGAAAACTAGACTTGGGCAGCCCTAGCATTAATGTATGAAAATACAATGTTAAAAATAGATTAAACACCTCATAACGCTTTGGAGCGTCTGGTTAGGAAGCGCTTTCAAAACCTTTGGTTGAAATGGTGCGTTACATTCAAGTCTCCATTACAGACTAGATAAAACTAAAGTGAATGCAACGTTGTGTTGATCCGTTTGAGGAGCCGGGAGTTTATCTTGAGGAAATAAATGACGACGCAGAAGTTAATTAGACTGTAACATGCGCAGTCCGCTGTCAACCACTGAGGACGATGCTAGAATTAAAAACCGCTGGAAGTAACTCATCCAGAAGATTTAACAAATGGAGCTTCTTGGTGCACATTACCCAGGAGAGGGGAGCTCTGGAGGAGCTGCAGACGGAACATCTGTCCGTTTCGGAGAAGCGAAAACACGCAAAACAACAACAAAAAATCCTGGTAAAAGCGCAAACCGAACCGCGCACAGGGCAAAACACTCAAAAAAGTTCTAGCTGCCGCCCTGACACCAACTCACACACATCTTCATTCACAGTCTTGTAAATCGATGTTTCTTTTCTTGGACATTTTGACGTTAGCTTGTCGACGTCTCAGTTTTATTCGCTGGGAAAATCAATAAGCAGCTTGAGGTGACTCTGCTGCTCTCTAGTGGCGAGAAGCCGTAATGTTGGCTGGTAACAATCGGAATGCATTATGGGAGATGTAGTTTGAAGTCAATTCATGCTCAAAGCCTGTTTTAAGTCAATCATGGGCCTATAAAACGCTGGGGGGCCACATAAAATGACATGGCGGGCCACATGTGGCCCGCGGGCCTTGAGTTTGACACATGTGGTTTAGATGGTCGTAAGGGGAAAATCCCTCCGACCCGCTGGGATTAACGGCCCTCACACCAAAACACATGCTGAAAACTAACTATGAACGGCAATTTATACTGGATGGATGATAAAACCAGTTTAACCAGTTTAACCATTGTGTAGTACTGTGAGGTACCTCTGAGTACCCTGCAGTACTGTGAGGTACCTCTGAGTACCCTGCAGTACTGTGAGGTACCTCTGAGTACCCTGTAGTACTGTGAGGTACCTCTGTGTACCCTGTAGTACTGTGAGGTACCTCTGTGTACCCTGCAGTACTGTGAGGTACCTCTGTGTACCCTGTAGTACTGTGAGGTACCTCTGTGTACCCTGTAGTACTGTGAGGTACCTCTGCGTACCCTGCAGTACTGTGAGGTACCTCTGTGTACCCTGCAGTACTGTGAGGTACCTCTGTGTACCCTGTAGTACTGTGAGGTACCTCTGTGTACCCTGCAGTACTGTGAGGTACCTCTGTGTACCCTGTAGTACTGTGAGGTACCTCTGAGTACCCTGCAGTACTGTGAGGTACCTCTGCGTACCCTGCAGTACTGTGAGGTACCTCTGTGTACCCTGCAGTACTGTGAGGTACCTCTGTGTACCCTGCAGTACTGTGAGGTACCTCTGCGTACCCTGCAGTACTGTGAGGTACCTCTGCGTACCCTGCAGTACTGTGAGGTACCTCTGTGTACCCTGCAGTACTGTGAGGTACCTCTGTGTACCCTGTAGTACTGTGAGGTACCTCTGTGTACCCTGCAGTACTGTGAGGTACCTCTGCGTACCCTGCAGTACTGTGAGGTACCTCTGCGTACCCTGCAGTACTGTGAGGTACCTCTGCGTACCCTGTAGTACTGTGAGGTACCTCTGTGTACCCTGCAGTACTGT
Source organism: Poecilia reticulata (assembly GCF_904066995.2). Taxonomy (NCBI): domain Eukaryota; kingdom Metazoa; phylum Chordata; class Actinopteri; order Cyprinodontiformes; family Poeciliidae; genus Poecilia; species Poecilia reticulata. The sequence continues at coordinate 27,825,825 of NC_088841.1, forward strand.
GAGGTACCTCTGCGTACCCTGCAGTACTGTGAGGTACCTCTGTGTACCCTGCAGTACTGTGAGGTACCTCTGCGTACCCTGCAGTACTGTGAGGTACCTCTGTGTACTCTAGTAAAAGTATCCTGGAGGAGTACTGTGAGATCAGCTCTCTGCTGACGGAGGAAGTCGTCGGCGTCCATCGGGAGATCTCGGCGTCCGTCCAGCAGATCGACCCGCTGGCCGAGTACCAGCACTTCATCGACGCCTACAGGTGAGTCCGGCCCCGCCTCGTGGTGGCCATGTCCGGTCGCCATAGTAACCGCCCATTCGTCCCGCGGTCAGGTCGCCGGTGCTGCCGGAGGCGAGCGTGGAGTTCGACGCGTCTCTGTTGGACGAGACGGACAACATCCCGGGAAACGAGATCCTGTGGAACACGCTGACCGCAGACAGCCTGCAGAACACGTGAGCGCCGACTACATGAAGCACTTCCTGTCACCTTCCAGAGTAAAAGCCGCTCTGACCTCCTGCCCAGGTTGTCGTGGAAGACGGAGGAGCTGGCGCTGACCCAGAAGAACCTGCAGGAGAAGGAGACGCTGGCAGACGACATGGAGGCCCGGATCCAGACCGGCCAGCAGAACGCCGACAGGAAGAGCGAGTGAGTGGAGGGGGCGGAGCCACGACTCACCTGGCGGATTGAAGGGGGCGGAGCCAGGACTCACCTGGATGGGGTGGAGAGGGCGGAGCCAGGACTCACCTGGATGGGGTGGAGGGGGCGGAGCCAGGCCTGACCTGGTGGAGTGAAGGGGGCGGAGCCAGGACTCACCTGGTGGAGTGAAGGGGGCGGAGCCAGGCAGAGCCAGGACTCACCTGGATGGGGTGGAGAGGGCGGAGCCAGGACTCACCTGGTGGAGTGAAGGGGGCGGAGCCAGGCAGAGCCAGGCCTCACCTGGTGGGGTGGAGGGGGCGGAGCCAGGACTCACCTGGTGGGGTGGAGGGGGCGGAGCCAGGCAGAGCCAGGACTCACCTGGATGGGGTGGAGAGGGCGGAGCCAGGACTCACCTGGTGGAGTGAAGGGGGCGGAGCCAGGCAGAGCCAGGCCTCACCTGGTGGGGTGGAGGGGGCGGAGCCAGGCCTGACCTGGTGGAGTGAAGGGGGCGGAGCCAGGCCTCACCTGGTGGGGTGAAGGGGGCGGAGCCAGGCAGAGCCAGGCCTCACCTCATGGGGTGGAGGGGGCGGAGCCAGGCAGAGCCAGGCAGAGCCAGGCCTCACCTCATGGGGTGGAGGGGGCGGAGCCAGGCAGAGCCAGGCCTCACCTGGTGGGGTGGAGGGGGCGGAGCCAGGCAGAGCCAGGCCTCACCTGGATGGGGTGGAGGGGGCGGAGCCAGGACTCACCTGGATGGGGTGGAGGGGGCGGAGCCAGGCCTGACCTGGTGGAGTGAAGGGGGCGGAGCCAGGCCTCACCTGGTGGGGTGAAGGGGGCGGAGCCACGACTCACCTGGCGGGGTGGAGGGGGCGGAGCCACGACTCACCTGGCGGGGTGGAGGGGGCGGAGCCACGACTCACCTGTCTGTCTCACCTGCAGCTGCGTCCTGCTGCTGAGCCAGAAGCTGTCCCTGCTGGAGCTGCGTCAGGCCGTCCAATCGCTGCGCAGCTCAGAGGCCTCCCTCCTCTCCCAGAAGGCCTTGCTGGACACCAAGATGGCCGCCGCGGTCGCCTCGCCGCCGCTAGCGCTGCAGTATGAGGACGACACACGCTCGGTGTCGTCGACGGTGGGTGAAGGTGGCGTTTCAGAGATTGCAGCCGGCTCCCCTCCTGACCTCTGACCCCTGTGCCCCGCAGGACAAGAAGGAGAAGAGCTCCCGCTTCGACACGCTGCGCCACTCGCTGGCCGGCATGATGCGCTCGCCCAAAGCCATGCTGGGCTCCTCCACTTCGGTGGGTCGTCCTTCCACAGCGTTTCTCTGCCTGTCCTTTGGTCTCGCTGGTCACGTCTTCTTCTCCTGGCCTCCGTTTGAGCAGCAGTTCTTTGATGTGATTCCCACGTCGGAGCGCCCCCTGGCGGAGCAGGAGTGGTACCACGGAGCCATCCCCCGCACCGAGGCTCAGGAGTTGCTACGGCAACAGGGGGACTTCCTGGTGAGAGAGAGCCACGGGAAGCCGGGCGAGTACGTCCTGTCGGTGTTCTCTGACGACCAGAGGCGCCACTTCATCATCCAGTTCGCCGACGTACGTATTCTCACGCTCAGGCCCGCTGAAGCAGGTCAGAGGTCACCGAACCCACCGCCGGCTCCTCTCTCTCTCTGGTAGAGTCAGTACCGGTTTGAAGGGACGGGCTTCCCCACCATCCCTCAGCTCATCGAGCATCACTTCTCCTCCAAGCAGGTCATCACCAAGAAGTCTGGGGTCGTCCTGCTCAACCCGGTCGTCAAGGTAACAAATGGGCCGAATTATACTGAGACGACGCGCCGCCTGTGTCCCGGTTGGCCGGAGCGTTAGCGGCTAACGAACCAGCGCTAACCTCGCCATGCAGGTCCAGAGCGGTGAGGAGCTTTCACCTCGCCTCGCAGTCATGCTGGTTTTATATCATTTTCTTTTTATTTTCAGTATTTCACACGAAGCATCAAACGCTTTGCTACATAGTCAGAGTTGGTGCGAAGCGCGGAGATATGAAAAACCCGTCCGTAAAGTTTGTCATGTCAGAGCTGCTCCAGCCTCATTAGCATCATTTCATTAAACCTCCTGGTTGTGGCTCATCTCTGCTCAGTCCTGCAGGGCCGGTCCCAGGCTGATGGGGCCTGGAGCAGAATCTGACTTGGGGCCCCATCAGCAGCTCCAACAGCATTTCAACATGGATTTAGTGAAATGTGGGAGTGGAGTGGTTTATCTGTATTTATGAGCTAACGGCTCAGACTGCAGCTAAAAAGAAATAAAATAAAACCAGCGTGACTGAGGCTGTGGACCGAACAGCTCAGCCACCACAACATAACGTTTATCAGCAGACACAGCGCCACACGCTGGCCATCGTGTTCACATGTAAACGCTGCTCTTGGTTCACAAACATAAATTATTCTCACTGCTCCTATATTAGCGGCTCACATTGAGCTCAGAGCCAACCAGGTTTAAACTGGATGAATTCTACAGAGGAACACCTGTACAGGTGAGCCTATACCAGTTTGAGCGCCGCTCAAGGTAAACTTTAGACATCCAGCTGCGGCAGCGTGTGATTGGTCCGCGCGCCGCTTCATACAGAGTTCGATGCATGAACTGCGGCTACCGACGAGCCGCCATCTTGAAAGTCTGGTTTCCTCTTCAGGACAAGAAGTGGATCCTGAACCATGAAGACGTCGTGCTGGGAGAGCTACTAGGAAAGGTGACCTCACTTCCTGTTTCCACCCACCATACCTAGATGCACCTGTCTGCTCCCGTGTCCCATAATGCCTTTGCCTGTTGCCAGGGTAACTTTGGCGAGGTCTTCAAAGGAACGCTGCAGCGAGACAAAGTGCCCGTTGCCGTCAAAACGTGTAAAGAGGATTTACCTCCGGAGCTGAAGATCCGCTTCCTGTCCGAGGCCAGGTGAGCTCTCAGGTGGGTCCAAACCACCAACCATAGAAGAAGAAAGCCACTAAAGCTCTCACCTGATTCGCTGCAGGATCCTCAAGCAATACGATCATCCCAACATCGTGAAGCTGATCGGCGTCTGCACTCAGAGGCAACCCATCTACATCGTCATGGAGCTGGTTTCAGGTGGGTGGAGCCTCTACCTCCTATTGGCTGCCGTCTGCTGCTGGCTTCCTATTGGCCGTAACTGAGGGGTTCCTGCTCCACCAGGCGGGGACTTCCTGTCGTTTCTGAGGAAGAAGAAAGACGAGCTGAAGACGAAGCAGCTGGTTCGCTTCGCCGTGGACGCTGCTGCCGGCATGGCGTACCTGGAGAGTAAAAACTGCATCCACAGGTGAGGACGGTCGCTCAGGCGAGCGGCAGGCGCGGTGGAGCGCGGTGTGACCGTGACCCTTGACCCCCAGGGACCTGGCCGCCAGGAACTGTCTGGTCGGAGAAAGCAACGTGTTGAAGATCAGCGACTTCGGGATGAGCCGGCAGGAAGATGACGGCGTTTATTCATCTTCTGGACTCAAGCAGATTCCCATCAAGTGGACGGCACCTGAGGCCCTGAACTACGGTAACACCTGGCCACGCCCACACCCGAAGCCCAGTGGTGGCTGGCTGCTGACCGGCTGTCCTCCGCAGGTCGCTACAGCTCAGAGAGCGACGTGTGGAGCTACGGCATCCTGCTGTGGGAGACCTTCAGCCTGGGGGTGTGTCCGTACCCGGGGATGACCAATCAGCAGGCCAGGGAGCAGGTGGAGAAAGGTAAGCGGGCGCCGCCGCCCGGCACCACCATCACAGGATTGGCAGTGACAGCGGAGATGTTCTTTGGTTGCCAGGCTACAGGATGTCGTGTCCTCAGCGTTGCCCTGACGACGTGTACAAAGTGATGCAGCGCTGCTGGCAGTACAACCCGGAGGACCGGCCCAAGTTCTCCGAGCTGCAAAGAGACCTGGCGGCCATCAAGAGGAAGTGAGGCGAGGCCACGCCCACAGAGGGCGGGGCCTGGGTTACCTGGCGGCCATCAAGAGGAAGTGAGGCGAGGCCACGCCCACAGAGGGCGGGGCCTGGGTTACCTGGCGGCCATCAAGAGGAAGTGAGGCGAGGCCACGCCCACAGGGGGCGGGGCCTGGGTTACCTGGCGGCCATCAAGAGGAAGTGAGGCGAGGCCACGCCCACAGGGGGCGAGGCCTGGGTTACCTGGCGGCCATCAAGAGGAAGTGAGGCGAGGCCACGCCCACAGGGGGCGGGGCCTGGGTTACCTGGCGGCCATCAAGAGGAAGTGAGGCGAGGCCTGCAGCCACTTCCCATTAGATGGTACATGAGTTTTCAAGTGCTGTTGCCATAGAAACGGCCAACAAGATGTAAACAAACGGTGCCTAAAGGATTCAGCCATTTTTAGACACAATGTGAAGACAAGCCACTAAGCCCCGCCCCCAGAATGCCTCCTGGACTGTAACCATGGTGACAGAAGTTTCCATGTTAAAGCTCTTTTGTTCTCTATTTATTTTTTAATTTGTTTTTATTTCCGACAGCCAGCTGTCAGTCGCCTCAGGCCCCGCCCAGTCTGCCTTCCACTAAACTTTCCCTCTAAATGGTGTCGCTTAGTCGTCATGGTAACAAATCATGACTCCTGATTGGTCGGCATCATTTTCTGGGCTTTGTGAGAACTGAGCGCCACCTACTGTCACAGTAAATGAACTCCAATGTTTTGTTGTTTTCAGTACTAATCGTTTCTTTTATAAACTTGTTATAAAAAATTTGTATCATTTATAATGAAAATAAATCATAAGACTATATTAGCTCGTCTGGTTTAATGAAGGTGAAGGAGTGGACGCTAATGAGCTCTGAACTTTGACCTCCTGTGTCTATGGCTCAGCAACATCAAGTCATAAACGCTGTAGAGAAATTATAAAATAATAAATACTGACCCTGAAGACAACAATGAGACGTGTGATAGGTTGAGACCAGGAAAGACGACTCTGGTCCAGCAAAGGGCCCACCACAGCAGGCCACGCCCACATGAAGGCCTGTCACACCAGGCCACGCCCACATGAAGGCCGATCACACCAGGCCACGCCCACATGAAGGCCTGTCACACCAGGCCACGCCCACATTAAGGCATGTCACACCAGGCCACGCCCACATTAAGCCCACACCAGGCCACGCCCACATGAAGGTGCTGCCACACCAGGCCACGCCCACATGAAGGCCTGTCACACCAGGCCACGCCCACATTAAGGCCTGTCACACCAGGCCACGCCCACATTAAGGCCACACCACAGCAGGCCACGCCCATATTAAGGCACTGTCACACCAGGCCACGCCCACATGAAGGCGCTGCCACACCAGGCCACGCCCACATGAAGCCCCCACCACAGCAGACCACGCCCACATCAAGGCCCCACCACAGCAGGCCACGCCCACATTAAGGCCCCACCACAGCAGGCCACGCCCATATTAAGGCGCTGTCACACCAGCCCACGCCCACATGAAGGCGCTGCCACACCAGACCACGCCCACATCAAGGCCCCACCACAGCAGGCCACGACCACATTAAGGCACTGTCACCGCAGGCCACGCCCACATTAAGGCATGTCACACCAGGCCACGCCCACATCAAGGCCCCACCACAGCAGGCCACGCCCACATTAAGGCCCCACCACGACAGGCCACGCCCACATTAATGCACTGTCACCGCAGGCCACGCCCACATCAAGGCCCCACCACAGCAGGCCACGCCCACATTAAGGCATGTCACACCAGGCCACGCCCACATCAAGGCCCCACCACAGCAGGCCACGCCCACATTAAGGCCCCACCACGACAGGCCACGCCCACATTAATGCACTGTCACCGCAGGCCACGCCCACATTAAGGCCCACCACAGCAGGCCACGCCCACAGGAGATATTTCTCTGTTCAGATGTTTTGCTGTGACTAGTTGGGTTCAGAGTAAAATTTGATCACATGTTCAGAGAAACAAAAATGATTTCAATACTTTACACTTGGAAGCTGTTCAGTGAACTCTGCTGTATTTCCAAGATGGCAGATTTCTATTATATGACGGTCTGTCAAAAAAGACTGATTAAAATGTAACATCTTTATTTGAGTTGTAGCAGGAATTGCTGTTAAATGTTGAAACATTTTCAGCTGTTTGGTTCTGAATGACGAACTCTGTCACTTTTCTTCCACTCATAGAATCACATTGTCAACAATTTGTGAATAGAACAAAACACTTAGCACGTTAATGTTATTTAGTTTGGTTAATAAATGACGTCTAATAGATGTTCTTATTGCCAGAGGACCAAAGTAACACCTTCATGAGGTCAGAGGTCAAACTAATGAACAGAGGATGGACGATCTGCCATCTTCCATGTTCTTTCAGCAAACAGTTGAGACAGAAAGTTTTCTTAAAACTTAGTCTGTTAGTCTGCAGCTCATGTGACCAAACCAGCCGAGGAGATGAAAAGTTCAAACACTCAACATGAACCTCAGGTTGGGTCACCAAGATCTTCTTGAAAGGTAGAGTTTCTGAGAACGGTTCTTAAAAATACAGCCGGTGTTTTCAGCAGATTTGAGCCGACTGTCCAGGATTTGAGGTATTTCAAATTAGCCACAGTTTTAACAAGTTGACAGAAACTGGAACCACATTCAGGTCTTGTTTAGGTCATTAGCTCTACTTTCTTAAGAGAATGAAAAATATGGTGTTTTCTGAGGGGATTTATCTTTTATGGCCAGAATTAGTAATAAATAATGCAGACTTTGCAGTATTCTGATTTAGTAACGTAATTTTATTAGTTGTGTTGCCTCCCCACGCCACTAGAGGCAGTAGCAGGACCGAATGCGACTAAGGAGCAGATTTAGAAGAACACAGAAGCTGCAGAATTAGTTAAAAGCTGAGCTGCGCTGAATAAAAGAGAAAAGTTCAAATACATGTTGACTGAAACTCCTTCCTAAAGGTGAAAATATATCAGATTTAAAAAGAAAATAAAAACGGAAGTATAGGAAATAGCGCCCTCTTCACTTCCGGAGTGCAATGGTCCCATTTCCAAATAAGGTAAGAGACTGACGGCGGTCCGTCCCGCCCCTTCCTGTTTGCTGCAGCGAGGTCCTTCTTTTTTTCTCCTTTTTTTATTAGTATATAAAAATAACAGTGACAAAAACTCAACATTTAAAAGGAAACAAATATTATAGATCACAACTCCTAATGTTAACAAATCACATTGATTTCAAAGCTCAAGAAAGAAAAAAAAAAAACACGTTAGGAGCTACAAACTAAAATCTCATTAACAATTTTACTGCATTTAAATTATGCATTTTTTTAGACAACTCCTAAAAAAGGAGAGTTCATTTTTAACAGCATTGATTGAGAGGGAGCATTTTGCATAACGACATTTATGGATATAATATTTTGTTGCAATAATCAGAACATTGACTAAAAATTCCAGATTTTTATCTTTAATGAATAAGCAGAATTGAATGTTTTGTAAGGAAACAAAAGCAAATTTATTGTCTTAGAAGACAGAAAGTTAGGAAGTTGATCCCATAAGTTTAACACTTCTTTACATTCATAAAACAAATGTTTAGTTGTTTCCAAATGAGTTGTACAAAAACCACAATTCTCTACATTAAAATTCAATCTCACTTTTAAGAATTCATTTGAAGGATGTATGTTATTTATAATTTTAAAATGTAGTTCTTTATGTTTGGGAGGAATTGGACATTTCAAATAATTTGTCCTTATTTTGACTCATGATTTGTTAAATTTTGTGCTTTTTGTTTTTTCTGGTTCATGTTATTTATTGAATACTGGTTCAAAAACTTGTTATTGCATTTATTATCTCTAATGTCCACATACTCAGTTTGAATCTTGTGGAGTCTTGGAATAGAGAAATTAGATAAATTGTTCTTAACTGACAATAAAAGGACATCAGAGATGCTACGTAATACTTTCTGATTTGTTAGTGAACAGTCAGTTCCATATTTTCTGTTAAATTCCTCCAAACTGAGAATTTCACCATTTCCATCCAATAATTGACCAGATCTGTTTATTCCACCAGTCATTCATGAGTATAGATTTTCTACATAGAATGGCTCTGTAGTTCCACATTATGGGGCTAAAGTTGTGTTTAAACAACATGTAACAGAACCTGCTGATGGAAAGCAGAGATTTTTAGGGGGAGTTTAGATAATTCAAAATCACATTTCAATAACAACTCAATACCTCCAACTTCCTGAAATACGAACGATGGAACAACAAACCAAATAAGATCAGCGTTTTTTAAAAGCCATCTCATTTTTAAAGTCCCATTCATAATTTCAAAATGGACGCCTTAATACCACCTTCCTCATAATCCTTTAACAAATCTCTTTTTCTGATGTAATGGTTTGTTTTTCCAAAGGAAGTTAAAGTTTATTCTGTTAATCTGTTTTATTGGAGGGACGGCTAAGGAATATGCAGGATATAATGTTCTACCAAACAACGTCAAATCTCTCTGAAGCCAATTATTTAAGGTTTTGCCACATTTATCAATGTTGTCTTGTAAATGTTTTCTTACACTAGTAGCTTGACATTTAGTAATCCACATTCCTAAATATTTAGTTTCATTTGTAACAGGAATACAGTTATGGATACTCATAATTTCATTTATTTATGTTTAGCTGCAGCCCTGAGGCTTGAGAGAACAACTTTATTTCCTTTAAAGCTAGAGGAATTTGTTCTTTATTTTGTAGGGTTGCATCATCTGCACATTGACTCAGCGAGGTCCTTCTCTATGCAGCGGCAGGCCGAGTTATCGCACTTCCTGGATGATGTTGCAGGTGTCTACAGCGCCATCTCTGATTGGTCTATTTTACTGCAGTGTTTTTCAGTGAACTAAAAGCTGCTGGCTTCCTATTGGCTAATTTTATCTCTTAACAAATAAACCAACAGCCTCTTCAAACTGTCCAAACTTTATTAAAACTGTAAACTTCCAAATAAGGTCGGCAGCGTCGCCGGCTTGGGGTGCGGCTTGTAGCCGATTCGCTCGTTGATAAGCTCCGCCCTCGAAGCAGCTGTGGAGGACGCAGAGGCTCCGCCCCCAATCATATCAACGCCAATGACAGAAGCCCCGCCCACTCCAGCTCCTGGCCCCGCCTCCTCTCGCTGTCGTTTCCTGGCCTGCAGAGAGAAGAGACATGATGACCGGCTGGAAGCAGACGGGTCAGAACAGATCAGGGGTTGACCGGACCTCCAGCTCCTTTTTAACGCTCTCGAATTCCTCGGTGTCGTCGATCTTCAGCTCCAATCGGGTCGGTTTCCTTCGCAGCATCTTCGCTCCAGTCGGCCCCTGAACAGAACAATTAGATCAGACATCAATAAACGATCAATAAGTTTGTCCTGAACCCTGATGACCCAATGATGTCACGTGAAAAGCCTGGAAGGCCAGAAGGTTTCTGCAGACCAACCACTAGAACCAATCAACGAGTTGCTGCTCATTGATTGGTCAGGATCAGGAGGTGTTCCAGATTAACTGGTCACAGCTGAGGCAGGTGCTCTGTGGGCGTGGCCTTATCTTAAGTAATTATTTTGTTGTTGTATAAACACTCAGCTCCATGAAGGTTCCGTAATGTTCAGTCATGTTTGTTACGGAACGACACAGATATTATATTTCACCTGATCTGCTGCCCTCTGGTGTCGGATGTTTTCATCACATACAGAAATACCATCATGAGTAATAAAAGCTTTTATTGACAGAATGAGTTAATGCAGATGGTCAGTATTTGCAGTGTTGACCCCTCCTCTTCTTCAGGACCTCTGCGATTCTCCCTGTCCATCAGCTTCTGGACCACATCCTGACTGATGGACGTCCATTCTTCCACAATCAATGCATTTTGTCAGAAGGTTTCTGTTTGTCCACCGTCTCTTGATGATTGACCACAAGTTTTCAATGGGATTAAGATCTGGGGAGTTTCCAGGCCATGGACCCAAAATCTCTGTTTTGTTCCCTGAACCAGTTAGTTCTCACCTTTATGGCCAGGTGCTCCATCATGCTGGAAAAGGCATTGTTCATCACCAAACTGCTCTGGGACGGTTGGGAGACGTTTCTCTCTCTCGGAGGACATTCTGCTACCATTCTTTATTCATGGCTGTGTTTTCAGGCCAGACTGTGAGAGAGCCGACTCCCTGGGCTGAGGAGCAACATGAATGGTTTCAGGATGTTGTACAGCTGGCATGAGACCAGACTGGTGGTGGCGCTCACCTCGTCTTCTCCCAACAAGCTGTTTTCCAGATGTCCCAAACAATCGGAAAGAGGATCCATCAGAGAAAATGACTTCACCCCAGTCCTCAGCAGTCCACTCCCTGTACCTTCTGCAGAGTATCAGTCTGTCCCTGATGTTTTCCTGGAGAGAAGTGGCTTCTTTGCTGCCCTCCTTGAGACCAGGCCTTGCTTGCTCCAAGAGTCTCCGCCTCACAGTGCAGATGCCCTCACACCTGCTGCTGCCATTCCTGAGCAAGCTCTGCACTGCTGGTAGCCCGATCCATCCCGCAGCTGAAACACTTTCAAGAGACGGTCCTGGTGCTGGCTGGGCTTTCTTGGGCGCCTTGGAGCCTTTTTGGCACCAATGGAGCCTTTTTGGCAACAATGGAACCTTTTTGGCACCAATGGAGCCTTTTTGGCAACCATGGAGCCTTTTTGGCAACAATGGAGCGTTTTGGCACCAATGGAGCCTTTTTGGCAACCATGGAGCCTTTTTGGCACCAATGGAGCCTTTTTGGCACCAATGGAGCCTTTTTGGCACCAATGGAGCCTTTTTGGCACCAATGGAGCCTTTTTGGCAACCATGGAGCCTTTTTGGCAACCATGGAGCCTTTTTGGCAACAATGGAACCTTTTTGGCACCAATGGAGCCTTTTTGGCAACCATGGAGCCTTTTTGGCAACCATGGAGCCTTTTTGGCAACAATGGAGCGTTTTGGCACCAATGGAGCCTTTTTGGCACCATGGAGCCTTTTTGGCACCAATGGAGCCTTTTTGGCACCAATGGAGCCTTTTTGGCAACAATGGAACCTTTTTGGCACCAATGGAGCCTTTTTGGCAACCATGGAGCCTTTTTGGCAACCATGGAGCCTTTTTGGCAACAATGGAGCGTTTTGGCACCTATGGAGCCTTTTTGGCAACCATGGAGCCTTTTTGGCACCAATGGAGCCTTTTTGGCACCAATGGAGCCTTTTTGGCACCAATGGAGCCTTTTTGGCACCAATGGAGCCTTTTTGGCACCAATGGAGCCTTTTTGGCAACCATGGAGCCTTTTTGGCAACCATGGAGCCTTTTTGGCAACAATGGAGCGTTTTGGCACCAATGGAGCCTTTTTGGCACCAATGGAGCCTTTTTGGCACCAATGGAGCCTTTTTGGCACCAATGGAGCCTTTTTGGCAACAATGGAGCGTTTTGGCACCAATGGAGCCTTTTTGGCACCAATGGAGCCTTTTTGGCACCAATGGAGCCTTTTTGGCAACCATGGAGCCTTTTTGGCACCAATGGAGCCTTTTTGGCAACAATGGAGCCTTTTTGGCACCAATGGAGCCTTTTTGGCACCAATGGAGCCTTTTTGGCACCAATGGAGCCTTTTTGGCAACCATGGAGCCTTTTTGGCACCAATGGAGCCTTTTTGGCAACAATGGAGCCTTTTTGGCAACAATGGAGCCTTTTTGGCAACAATGGAGCCTTTTTGGCACCAATGGAGCCTTTTTGGCACCAATGGAGCCTTTTTGGCAACAATGGAGCCTTTTTGGCACCAATGGAGCCTTTTTGGCACCATCTCTCTCCTTGAAGTTCTTGATGATGCCATAGATTGTTGACTGAGGTGAATGTTTCCAGCTGCTCTCCCCTGTTAGGTCGTTGTTCAGCAGAGCAATGATGATGTTTCTTTAGAGGTAACATGGTTCACAGGGAGAAACCATGATGTCACCACCAGCCTCTTTAAAGGGTCCAGTCATTCTTACTGAACCGTGACAGACTGATGTCCAGCTGATGTCCAGCTGATGTCCAGCTCTGTCCAGCTGATGTCCAGCTGATGTCCAGCTGATGTCCAGCTGATGTCCAGCTGATGTCCAGCTGATGTCCAGCTCTGTCCAGCTGATGTCCAGCTGATGTCCAGCTGATGTCCAGCTGATGTCCAGCTGATGTCCAGCTCTGTCCAGCTGATGTCCAGCTGATGTCCAGCTGATGTCCAGCTGATGTCCAGCCCTGTCCTCATCAACATTAACGGAGCTGAAACATGTCAGCTGCTCCTTTAAGGCAGCAATGAGGCTGAAATGTGTTTAGGGGGATAAAGTTCATTTTCTAGGCAGATATTGACTGTAATTAATTACTGTTAAGCTGATCAACATTCTGGAGTTTATATGCAAAGTGCCGTTATAAAAACTGAAGCAGTAGATTTAGTAAATATTAACATTTGAATCTTTCTCACAACTTTGGGCCATTAAACATTATAAGATCACAGAACAAACAACAACTGGAAAAAGATATAAAGAAATGAATAAAGACATAAATGAAACTAAATAATAAAAACATACAACAGGGCAGTATATTAAAGTATGAAACTTTTCACAAAATTCACAACTTAAACGCATTTTTTGACTTTATTAGACATAAAGATTTATAAAACAAGTTTAAATCATCCACTGACTAAAGTTAGGAATGGTTTTAGAAAAGTGAAATTTAGCTAATAAACATAATTTATTCCAGTTAATGAAGTGATAATTGATGAAGAAACCAGATGTAACATCTTTTATGGTCACATCTGCTAATTGGATCATGATGATGATGATGAACTGATGAAGATCTTTGGTCTAAAGTCTGAACCACGAGAAAAACTGGGTTTAAATCTTCTTTTCACAGAATCCACTTTAAACCTCAGGAAGTTTTAGTTTGATACATTTTGGTTAAAATTTTAAATTGCATGTCTTTTATTTTGGTAGGAAGTGGAAAACATAAATACTTTGATCTAATCTTTTGAATTTGTTCTAAGGGTATATATTCTCTCTCTTAAGCACAATAACTGGATAAATGGCTTCTTATAAACTTATTATTGCATTTGTCATCACAAAACTCAACATTTTCAATCAAGAGTCCATAAACGAGGACAAACCTTAGAAAACATTCAATCTTGTCTGACCACAGATACAAGCTGACGCTTTAACGATGTTTTTGTATTTTGTCTGGATCCAATATAATTGAAATTTATCACAAACTCTGAATGTTATAATGTCACCATCAGCATCCAAACAGTGAGCAGCAGACCTTTACCAAACCAATTATCGACAAATATATATTTATCTATCGTCCATCCAGGAAGTGATGAATGCAGCTGCATTTTCACCACAGATCAATCAGATCGATCAGATCAATCTGATCAATCAGATCGATCAAATCGATCAGATCGATCAGGACTCGCTGCGTTTTAAATGAGAAACCCTGGACCGTCCAGCGCCCCCTGCTGGTCACAGACCTGCTGCTGTTCTGGTGGATCATGAGGATCCGGACCGACGGAACCGGGATGTTTACACACCTAACAAGTGATCAGCTGGTCGAAGCTGCAGCTTCTCAGATCGGAACCGGAATCTGAGCCATGAAAACCGGTTCTGTGTCCGTTTACACTACGAACATCGGATCCATCCGCTGTTTAATCTCCAAACAGACCCGGACGGGACCAACAGACAACCTGCGGTCCAGTCGGAACCAACAACCTGCAGTCCAGTCGGAACCAACGACCTGCAGTCCAGTCGGAACCAACAACCTGCAGTCCAGTCGGAACCAACGACCAACAACCTGCAGTCCAGTCGGAACCAACGACCAACGACCTGCAGTCCAGTCGGAACCAACAACCTGCAGTCCAGTCGGAACCAACAACCTGCAGTCCAGTCGGAACCAACGACCTGCAGTCCAGTCGGAACCAACAACCTGCAGTCCAGTCGGAACCAACGACCAACGACCTGCAGTCCAGTCGGAACCAACGACCTGCGGTCCAGTCGGAACCAACGACCTGCGGTCCAGTCGGAACCAACGACCTGCGGTCCAGTCGGAACCAACAACCTGCAGTACCACTGATTTGTTTGCGGTGTTCTGATCAGGCAAAGCTGCGGGCAGCTTAGCTCCGATTTCCTACAGAGTCCAGTTCGCTGAAAGCACCGCGGACTTTACCGCTGGTTAAACTGGTTTATCTGGTTAAACTGGTTAAACTGGTTTATCTGGTTAAACTGGTTAAACTGGTTAAGCTGGTTAAGCTGGTTAAGCTGGTTTCCAGGTGACCTCAGAGGGTCGTGGAGTTTTACCTGCAGACTCCGCGCGTTGCCGTCACCTGGTCAATCTGACAGACGAGCTGCTTCCACAGACAGACACACCGGAAGAAGTAGTTCTGACCCGGAAGCTGTTTCTACATCCGGGTCAAGATTTCAGAGACGTTTCGGCTGCGATCTTCTTTAGCGGTGAGTTAAACTCTTAAACAGACTAAAGAACTAAAACTAGCGCTCCGTCGGCACAATAACGGGAAACCGACTGCTGTGTGCGCATGCGCGCTGTGCGGAGCTCACCGCGTGGAAACGGCATTAAACTCAGGAGATTCAAGTTTCGCGCTAGTAGCACCTGGTGGTGGTTTCTGTAGATAAATGTACCAAATAACGTTCAAACCCCGATAATGTTCCAATAATAAACCCGTTGCTGGTTCTACTGGGTCTGAATTTCCTCTTTCAGGCTGAAATAAGAAGCTGAAGTTGGTTTCCGATTCGGACATGGCTAAAGGGCGATTCCACCTAATTTTCCACTGCCTTCCGCATCTTTAATCGACTCTAGTTTAAAAACTGCAACACCTAAACTCTTCCAACCTGGACTGGATTATCCTGCTTTAGTAGCAGAATATTTATAACCATGTTTGGGATTTGTGAAACCTTTTTCTGATTTGTGAAACGTGAATAAAGGTTGATTTTTATCTAACTGCTCCAAACTACAACATGTAGACTCTTTAAACCATAACCAGATTATTTTCAACAAATCCCAAAACCATGTTTGACATTTTGGTTTTGAATTAGAACTGAATCTGAAACAAACTGCATGGAACAAGTGTGAATAGTCAACTTTACTGAAGTTTCACTAATCATGTAAAGGTTTAACAAATCCCAAATATGGATTAAAATAATCTCCTATTAGAGCAAAATGATCCAGTCCAGGTGTGAAGAGTCCAGGTGTTGTAGATTACAGATGCAGAATGTAGTGAAAAATGAGGTGGAATCGCCTCATGAAGTTGGTTTCAGACATGAAGCTGAAACCAACTTCAGCTTCATGTCTGAATGTGGTTTTATCCAGAGGCTCATTAACAGGTTAAATGTTGGTGATGCTTCACTTCACAGGACTAAAACCTGAACTTTGACCCCAACCGCTGCTGTCTGGGTCCGAACTGCAGATCCAGCCTCTGGTTCCGACCGCCTGGTTGGTCTGGTTGCCGCGGTAACCCGCTGCTTCATTTATTTTTATTAATATTAAACAGCAGCATCCAATGATCACAACAGGAAAAAACACAACATGCTAGAAAAACAGTAAAACCAGAGCAAGATTTCAAACCAAGGAAAAGTGGAGACACTGGCCTTTACACAGATGTTTGAATTAAATCCAACAAGGAGCAGAACTCCTGCCCTCTGCAGTGGACCTGACTGAACCGGGTCCATGTGGAGACCTGAGAGGAGCCAGTGGCTTTAACCTGAGGAGCAGCGGGACCACATGGAGGGTCTCTGCTGCCGTTTCTCTCACCATTTGGGTTTGACTGAACCAGGACTGAACATTATTCTGGTTCCAGTTTGGCTCAGGATGAAGTGACGCTAGAAATGACATGGAATAGATTCAGATTAAATGGATCAACCTATAATCTATCATTAAGTCAATACCATACCTTTCTCTCTCTCACCAGTCCGTTTTAAACATTTATTTTCTATTGACCAATATTGATCTGTTATTTCACAATGAGGTCAAATTGTAGATAAATATCAGATCATTCAAAATCACATTTTAGCAGGAAATCCAAGCCACCAAGTTTATTAAATATGACTTCAGGGTGTGAAGCCACACTGACAGACAGATGGGTCTGAAGACGGTTTATAGTAAATGGACCAATCAGGGCCTCTAATTCCAGCCTTTAATAATCTTTAAAAACTTTTGTTCCTCCAGATGAACTGAAAGATGAAGCAGAATAAATGGATAAACCCTCTGATCTCTAGAGATCAATCAATCATCTTCCAATATTTTCCTCCTCTGCCAGTTTTTCAGGTCGATATTCCCAGATATCAAACTTCAGACTCTAATGGATCAGCAGAAGTTCATATTTATTAAGATGGATTTTAGCGCGATGTCTAAAAGTTAGAAAAATAGTTTTACTGTCAGCAAACTGACCCAACTTGAGTGTTAGAGGTGTGCCGATCGATCGGCCACCGATCAGAATCAGCTGATTTCCGTGAAGAAGTGTACGATCGGGGACCAAACCGATGAGCTGCTTCTCATTCGCTGCCTGCCTGGGCAGCTGGTCTCCTCTTTCCTCCTGGGGTTGGAAGTTTAACGCCGGGTGAACGGGGACGTTTCCGTGTTCAAGGGGAAAATGGCCTCGGTGGTGACTCACGTCCAATCGCATCAACACGACGGATCTAACGTGACATTTGAAAACCCTTGACGGAGTTCGGCTATATCGAGGCCCAACGCAGGAACAAACGGCTGTATGAAATACTGCGATGGCCCTTTAATACCAACAGCAGCTAGCGGTGTAACTATTCAGAGTCCAATCTTCGATCATCGATCCTTCAGCTCCTGGCTTCCTGGACCAGGGACCTCAGCTCACTTCTTAGAAAAGTCCTTGAAGCTGATGTGCGTCTTTAGCATCTTTGGATTTCCTCCAGACCTCAGAACTTCCTCCAGACCTCAGAGGTCCGGAGGTCCCGCATCGCCCACCAACCGCTCTGGGACGGTTGGTGGGCGATGCGGCGCCGGCTTTTCCCCCCGGTCTGTGAACGGTGTTGACCGCATCATGCAGCCGATCCACGGAGACAGGAATGATCCCGATGATGGATTCCCGTGGCGTCGGGTCACGCTCGGGTTCCGGCGTCTGTTGTAACGCTCATGGTCTCCACAGGAGACCCTCAGCGCTGAGAAGGTTAGCTGTAGCTTGGGGCTCTGATGTTTACCTCAATGGCGGCTTTAGCCTCGATACGTCAAGTTCTCCTATCGCACAGAGAATCTCATTGGCTTTAAAATCCAGCTTCTCCTTAAAGCTGAACTCAAAATACACCAGGTACAAAATGTTACACCATTTAATCTGACCAGAAAAACCACAAGAAATAATAATAATTATCCTGATAAATAGACCAGTAACCAAAAGTAATGTTAGATTTAAATCACTCAGTTTGTGTCAGTATAGAAACCCAAAGGGTTAAATGTCCAAACGTTCCCTTTTTAATGCGAATATTGTCCACAAAAGAGTTCCGTACCCTGGTGGAGCTTCTCCATTTTAATCCAAAACCAAAACTCCAAAACCTCAAACCCGCAGAAATGAGAAAAAAAAAAAAAAAAGTAAAGTCCAGATCTGTCCTCCCCCGGTGGCGGCCTCTCGCGCCTGGCGGCGTTTCCTGGGTCCCATCCCGGTCCTGAGGCTCTGGACCGGCGGCGCCGGGCGAAGCCTGATTGCTGTTTTCTTTGATTGATTACTTGATCTAAACATTGAGTCAAATCTGCGGCTGCCCAGATGAGCGTCGTCCTCTTTACACCAACAACCTGCAGAAGATCAGCTTTAAACGTGGAAATAACGGCAGCAACACGAACCAGATGATGATGATGATGATGATGATGATCAGGGTTCATCCAGGGTTTAGTTCATTCAGGTCCCTGCAGCTTCTGATCCCAGTTCAGTTCTTTGCCAGACGGGTCAGACGGCCCATCATGCCTCAGAGAGCCGACCGGTGGCTGTCGCGGTCAGACATGCTGGCTTCCTGAGACCAACTCCCAGACGGTGAAGACATTAGAGATGAAGAAGCTGAGCTGAGGCTGCACAGACCCGGGTCTTTCTGCATGTTGTCCCAGTGGTGCTGGTTCTCTGGGTACTCGGCTTCCTCCCAGAGTGTGGATGGTTGTGTCTCTGTTGCCCTGTGACAGACAGGTGACCCGTCCAGGTGACCCGTCCAGGTGACCCGTCCAGGTGACCCCGCCTCTCGCCCTCCAGCTGGCGATACTCTAGAATTGTTTTACTAAAAGGCTTTAAGAGGAAAAACCTCAGACTGAACCAAACTGAATGCCTGAGCTGCTCGCCGCCATCTTAGGACTTCTTCTTCTTCTCTCCCTGCAGAGTCAGAATGTCGGACGAGGAGGACTCGGCTCCGGCCGTGAAGAAGAGCCGCGTGTTCTACGGCAGCCTGGAGGAGAAGGAGCGGCAGCGCATCGCCATGGAGACGGCCAGCAGCGCCACCACAGGAAGTGATGCGCTGAAGGCCGGAATCAGAGCAGGAAACATCAACATCTCATCAGGTGAGACACAGGCAGGGGGTGCTGCTCCCTGCTGGACAGGTGAGGTCATCAGGTGAGGTCATCAGGTGAGGTCATGAGGTGAGGTCATGAGGTGAGGTCATGAGGTGAGGTCACGAGATGAGGTCACGAGATTAGGTCACGAGGTGAGGTCATCAGGTGAGGTCATGAGGTGAGGTCATGGGGTGAGGTCATGAGGTGAGGTCATCAGGTGAGGTCATGAGGTGAGGTCATGGGGTGAGGTCATGAGGTGAGGTCATCAGGTGAGGTCATGAGGTGAGGTCATCGGGTGAGGTCATCAGGTGAGGTCATGAGGTGAGGTCATCAGGTGAGGTCATGAGGTGAGGTCATCAGGTGAGGTCATCAGGTGAGGTCATGAGGTGAGGTCATCAGGTGAGGTCATGAGGTGAGGTCATCAGGTGAGGTCATGAGGTGAGGTCATCGGGTGAGGTCATCAGGTGAGGTCATCGGGTGAGGTCATCAGGTGAGGTCACGAGGTGAGGTCATGAGGTGAGGTCATGAGGTGAGGTCATCGGGTGAGGTCATCAGGTGAGGTCACGAGGTGAGGTCATGAGGTGAGGTCACGAGGTGAGGTCATCATGTGAGGTCACGAGGTGAGGTCACGAGGTGAGGTCACGAGGTGAGGTCATGAGGTGAGGTCATGAGGTGAGGTCATGAGGTGAGGTCATCAGGTGAGGTCATGAGGTGAGGTCATGAGGTGAGGTCATCATGTGAGGTCACGAGGTGAGGTCACGAGGTGAGGTCACGAGGTGAGGTCATGAGGTGAGGTCATGAGGTGAGGTCACGAGGTGAGGTCATCATGTGAGGTCACGAGGTGAGGTCACGAGGTGAGGTCATGAGGTGAGGTCATGAGGTGAGGTCATCAGGTGAGGTCATGAGGTGAGGTCACGAGGTGAGGTCATCAGGTGAGGTCATGAGGTGAGGTCACGAGGTGAGGTCATCATGTGAGGTCACGAGGTGAGGTCACGAGGTGAGGTCACGAGGTGAGGTCATGAGGTGAGGTCATGAGGTGAGGTCATGAGGTGAGGTCATGAGGTGAGGTCATGAGGTGAGGTCATGAGGTGAGGTCATGAGGTGAGGTCATGAGGTGAGGTCATCAGGTGAGGTCATGAGGTGAGGTCATGAGGTGAGGTCATGAGGTGAGGTCACGAGATGAGGTCACGAGATTAGGTCACGAGGTGAGGTCATCAGGTGAGGTCATGAGGTGAGGTCATGGGGTGAGGTCATCAGGTGAGGTCATGAGGTGAGGTCATCAGGTGAGGTCATGAGGTGAGGTCATGGGGTGAGGTCATGAGGTGAGGTCATGAGGTGAGGTCATCAGGTGAGGTCATGAGGTGAGGTCATCGGGTGAGGTCATCAGGTGAGGTCATGAGGTGAGGTCATCAGGTGAGGTCATGAGGTGAGGTCATCAGGTGAGGTCATGAGGTGAGGTCATCGGGTGAGGTCATCAGGTGAGGTCATCGGGTGAGGTCATCAGGTGAGGTCACGAGGTGAGGTCATGAGGTGAGGTCATGAGGTGAGGTCATCGGGTGAGGTCATCAGGTGAGGTCACGAGGTGAGGTCATGAGGTGAGGTCACGAGGTGAGGTCATCATGTGAGGTCACGAGGTGAGGTCACGAGGTGAGGTCACGAGGTGAGGTCATGAGGTGAGGTCATGAGGTGAGGTCATGAGGTGAGGTCATCAGGTGAGGTCATGAGGTGAGGTCATGAGGTGAGGTCATCATGTGAGGTCACGAGGTGAGGTCACGAGGTGAGGTCACGAGGTGAGGTCATGAGGTGAGGTCATGAGGTGAGGTCACGAGGTGAGGTCATCATGTGAGGTCACGAGGTGAGGTCACGAGGTGAGGTCACGAGGTGAGGTCATGAGGTGAGGTCATGAGGTGAGGTCATCAGGTGAGGTCATGAGGTGAGGTCACGAGGTGAGGTCATCAGGTGAGGTCATGAGGTGAGGTCACGAGGTGAGGTCATCATGTGAGGTCACGAGGTGAGGTCACGAGGTGAGGTCACGAGGTGAGGTCATGAGGTGAGGTCATGAGGTGAGGTCATGAGGTGAGGTCATCAGGTGAGGTCATGAGGTGAGGTCATGAGGTGAGGTCATGAGGTGAGGTCATGAGGTGAGGTCACGAGGTGAGGTCACGAGGTGAGGTCATGAGGTGAGGTCATGAGGTGAGGTCATGAGGTGAGGTCATGAGGTGAGGTCATCAGGTGAGGTCATGAGGTGAGGTCATGAGGTGAGGTCATCAGGTGAGGTCACGAGGTGAGGTCACGAGGTGAGGTCACGAGGTGAGGTCATGAGGTGAGGTCATCAGGTGAGGTCATGAGGTGAGGTCATGAGGTGAGTCATCATGTGAGGTCACGAGGTGAGGTCACGAGGTGAGGTCATGAGGTGAGGTCATGAGGTGAGGTCACGAGGTGAGGTCATCATGTGAGGTCACGAGGTGAGGTCATGAGGTGAGGTCATGAGGTGAGGTCATGAGGTGAGGTCACGAGGTGAGGTCATCATGTGAGGTCACGAGGTGAGGTCATGAGGTGAGGTCATGAGGTGAGGTCATGAGGTGAGGTCATGAGGTGAGGTCATCAGGTGAGGTCATGAGGTGAGGTCATGAGGTGAGGTCATGAGGTGAGGTCATGAGGTGAGGTCATCAGGTGAGGTCATGAGGTGAGGTCACGAGGTGAGGTCATGAGGTGAGGTCACGAGGTGAGGTCATGAGGTGAGGTCACGAGGTGAGGTCACGAGGTGAGGTCATGAGGTGAGGTCACGAGGTGAGGTCACGAGGTGAGGTCATGAGGTGAGGTCACGAGGTGAGGTCACGAGGTGAGGTCACGAGGTGAGGTCATGAGGTGAGGTCACGAGGTGAGGTCACGAGGTGAGGTCATGAGGTGAGGTCACGAGGTGAGGTCATGAGGTGAGGTCATGAGGTAGAAGAAAATGGTTCCACAGAATTCGATTCGACTCGGTCCTGGTTCTGGATCGAGCCTGACCACTAGATGGCAGCACTGCCGATGACTCCGTTTCCCATGATTCCCTGCAGGAGAGACCATGGAGATGGAGGAGCGGGTCAGCGAGCGCCAGCTGGAAGCGCTGGCCGAGTTCGAGCGCCGCCGCCGAGCGCGACAGATCACCGTCTCCACCGACGACGCCGAGGTGAAGGCCGGCCTGCGAGCGCTGGGAGAGCCAATCACGCTGTTCGGAGAGGGGCCGGCCGACCGCCGAGAGAGGTGGGCGGGGCCTAATGACGGCCAACCAGGAGGCTCCTTCCTATCCGGTCGGCCGACTGTTGGCCAGTCAGTCAATCCTCACTGACTGTTTTTCTCCCCAGGCTGCGCAGCGTTCTGTCTGTCGTCGGTCCAGACGCCTTGAAGAGATCCAGGAAGGACGAAGAGCGGGCCAAGAGGTCACGGGACGAGGTACTGGGAACTGCTGGGAACTACTGGGAACTACTGGGAACTACTGGGAACTGCTGGGAACTACTGGGAACTACTGGGAACTACTGGGAACTACTGGGAACTACTGGGAACTACTGGGAACTGCTGGGAACTACTGGGAACTACTGGGAACTACTGGGAACTACTCTGTAGTACTGTGTACTTCATGTCAATCGATCGGTTCAAACTCGGTTAAATGAAATCTCCTCCGAGTGAAGCATCGCCAGTGAAATGTAAATCTTTGTTTCTCTCCACCAATCACAGTGTCTGCAGACGTGGTACCATGAAGGCCCCGCCTCCCTGAAGGAAGCTCGCCTCTGGTTGGCTAGATATTCTCTGCCACGGTGAGTCATCAGCAGACTGACCAATCAGCTGCATGGCTGCTCCAGATCCACCAACCCTAAGCAGCCTCTCATTGGCTGAGATCCACAACGTCTTGCTGTGATTGGTCCGTCAGGGCGATGAGGCGTCTGGACGCTGCACGCGCTTTGAAGGAGGTTGCCGAGGCGACAAAGACGATCCGCCAGCAGGAGCTTCACAAGTCGCTGAGGGTGAGTTGGTACCACGGGTCCAGAGTGGGTCATGGAGCGGGTACAGAGCGGGTCCAGTGCGGGTCCAGAGTGGGTCCAGTGCGGGTCATGGAGCGGGTTGTAGAGTGGGTCCAGAACGGGTCCAGTGCGGGTCCAGAGTGGGTCCAGAGCGGGTCATGTAGTGGGTCCAGAGCGGGTCCAGAGTGGGTCCAGAGCGGGTCCAGAGCGGGTCCAAACCGGGTCCAGAGTGGGTCCAGAGCGGGTTGTAGAGAGGGTCCAGTGCGGGTCCAGAGTGGGTCCAGAGCGGGTCATGTAGTGGGTCCAGTGCGGGTCCAAACCGGGTCCAGAGTGGGTCCAGAGCGGGTCATGTAGTGGGTCCAGAGCAGGTCCAAACCGGGTCCAGAGTGGGTCCAGAGCGGGTCCAGTGCGGGTCATGGAGCGGGTTGTAGAGTGGGTCCAGAACGGGTCCAGTGCGGGTCCAGAGTGGGTCCAGAGCGGGTCATGTAGTGGGTCCAGAGCGGGTCCAGAGTGGGTCCAGAGCGGGTCCAAACCGGGTCCAGAGTGGGTCCAGAGCGGGTCATGTAGTGGGTCCAGAGCGGGTTGTAGAGAGGGTCCAGAGTGGGTCCAGTGCGGGTCATGGAGCGGGTTGTAGAGTGGGTCCAGAGTGGGTCCAGAACGGGTCCAGTGCGGGTCCAGAGTGGGTCCAGAGCGGGTCATGTAGTGGGTCCAGAGCGGGTCCAGAGTGGGTCCAGAGCGGGTCATGTAGTGGGTCCAGAGCGGGTTGTAGAGTGGGTCCAGAGTGGGTCCAGAACGGGTCCAGTGCGGGTCCAGAGTGGGTCCAGAGCGGGTCATGTAGTGGGTCCAGAGCGGGTCCAGAGTGGGTCCAGAGCGGGTCCAAACCGGGTCCAGAGTGGGTCCAGAGCGGGTCATGTAGTGGGTCCAGAGCGGGTTGTAGAGAGGGTCCAGTGCGGGTCCAGAGCGGGTCCAGAGTGGGTCCAGAGCGGGTCCAGAGTGGGTCCAGTGCGGGTCCAGAGTGGGTCCAGAGTGGGTCCAGAGCGGGTCCAGAGTGGGTCCAGAGCGGGTCCAAACCGGGTCCAGAGTGGGTCCAGAGCGGGTCATGTAGTGGGTCCAGAGCGGGTTGTAGAGAGGGTCCAGTGCGGGTCCAGAGTGGGTCCAGAGTGGGTCCAGTGCGGGTCCAGAGTGGGTCCAGAGCGGGTCATGTAGTGGGTCCAGAGCGGGTTGTAGAGAGGGTCCAGTGCGGGTCCAGAGTGGGTCCAGAGCGGGTCCAGAGTGGGTCCAGTGCGGGTCCAGAGTGGGTCCAGAGTGGGTCCAGAGCGGGTTGTAGAGAGGGTCCAGTGCGGGTCCAGAGTGGGTCCAGAGTGGGTCCAGTGCGGGTCCAGAGTGGGTCCAGAGCGGGTCATGTAGTGGGTCCAGAGCGGGTTGTAGAGAGGGTCCAGTGCGGGTCCAGAGTGGGTCCAGAGTGGGTCCAGTGCGGGTCCAGAGTGGGTCCAGAGCGGGTCATGTAGTGGGTCCAGAGCGGGTTGTAGAGAGGGTCCAGTGCGGGTCCAGAGTGGGTCCAGAGCGGGTCCAGAGTGGGTCCAGTGCGGGTCCAGAGTGGGTCCAGAGTGGGTCCAGAGCGGGTCCAGAGTGGGTCCAGAGCGGGTCCAGAGTGGGTCCAGTGCGGGTCCAGAGTGGGTCCAGAGCGGGTCCAAACCGGGTCCAGAGTGGGTCCAGAGCGGGTTGTAGAGTGGGTCCAGAGCGGGTTGTAGAGTGGGTCCAGTGCGGGTTGTAGAGTGGGTCCAGTGCGGGTCCAAACCGGGTCCAGAGCAGAAACGTGGGACTGGTCTGAAACGGGGCGACCAGAACCGTGTTGGGTCCCATATTCATGCAGCGACTAGTTCAATCCAGTTTAATTGGTTCAGTTCTTCTTTCTACAAACCCGACGAAGCCCAGTTCTGGAACCAGTTCACTCCAGTTCACTGGTATAAAACCAGTTCACACCGTATTCATGTGAATGAATCCGAGTTTAAACCAGTTTCAGGTTAGTTTACATCAGTGGAATCTGGTTCCTGAACCACTTCAGTCCCAGTAGAATCCAGCTGAATCCGGATCAAACCGGTTGAATCCAGCTGAACTCTTCCTCTTCCTCCTCTTCCTCCTCAGAATCTGAACAACTTCTGCAGTCAGATTGGAGACGATCGGCCAATCAGCTTCTGCCACTTCAGTCCGGACTCCAAGATGCTCGCCACGGCGTCCTGGTAAGAGCTCCGCCCCCGACCGCTGCTGTTGTTCTGATGCTAATGCTAGCGCGCTAACGCCTCCAGGAGCGGCCTGTGCAAGCTGTGGTCGGTCCCGGACTGCGCCCTGATCCGGACCCTGAGAGGTGGGCGGAGCCTCCTGCTTCTGTTTCTATCCGGGTCCAGTTAAATATGCTGACTGGGTTTCTTTTTGCCCCTCCCCCGCCTCGCTGTGATTGGCTGAAGGACACAACACCAACGTGGGCGCCGTGGCGTTCCGCCCGCAGGCCGGCGTCTCTCTGGACCGGTCCGACGTCAACCTGGCGTCCTGCGCCGCCGACGGGACGGTGAAGCTGTGGAACCTGGAGAGGTGGGCGGAGTCGGGAGGAGGACTGGTTGCTATGGAAACGAACAATGACGATCTGTTTCTGTGGTCACCATAGTGACGAGCCAGTGGCGGACATCGAGGGTCACGGTGATCGGGTTTCCCGAGTTTCCTGGCATCCGTCCGGAAGATTCCTCGGGACCACCTGGTAAGAGAACCGGGACCAGAACCAGGACCAGAACCAGGACCACAGCACTGTGCAGTGGCATGTAGTAACCTGTAGTACCCTGTAGTACCCTGTAGTGCTCTGTAGTACCCTGTAGTACCCTGTAGTGCTCTGTAGTACCCTGTAGTACCCTGTAGTACCCTGTAGTGCTCTGTAGTACCCTGTAGTGCTCTGTAGTACCCTGTAGTAACCCATAGTAACCGATAGTACCCTGTAGTGCTCTGTAGTAACCCATAGTACCCAGTAGTAACCTATAGTACTCTGTGCAGCTACGACCGCTCCTGGCGCCTCTGGGATCTGGAGCTGCAGGAGGAAATTCTCCACCAGGAAGGTCACAGCAAAGGAGTTCATGACATCGGCTTCCATCCTGACGGCTCCTTGGCTGCTACAGGGTCTGTAGTACTCTGTGGTACTGTGTAGTACTCTGTAGTACTGTGTAGTAATGTGACGCGAATTAGCAGCGACGTGCTTTGAGGTTCAAAGCTGGTGAGGCACTGACTTGGTCATGGAGCTAGCTCCATGGCTAACTCCATGGCTAGTTAGCTCCATGGCTAGTTAGCTTCATGGCTAGCTCCATGGCTAGCTCCCTGGCCAGCTGGCTCGATGGCTAGTTAGCTCCATGGCTAGCCCCATGGCTAGCTTCATGGCTAGTTAGCTCTATGGCTAGTTAGGTCCATGGCTAGTTAGCTCCATGGCTTGTTGGCTCCATGGCTAGCTCCATGGCTAGTTAGCCCCATGGCTCGTTAGCTCCATGGCTAACTCCATGGCTAGTTAGCTCCGTTGCTAGTTAGCTCAGTGGCTAGTTAGGTCCATGGCTAGTTAGCTCCATGGCTAGTTAGGTCCAAGGCTAGCTCCATGGCTAGCTAGCTCCATGGCTAGCTTCATGGCTAGTTAGATCTATGGCTCGTTAGCTCCATGGCTAGCCCCATGGCTAGCTTCATGGCTAGTTAGCTCCATGGCTAGCCCCATGGCTAGCTTCATGGCTAGTTAGCTCTATGGCTAGTTAGGTCCATGGCTAGTTAGCCCCATGGCTCGTTAGCTCCATGGCTAACTCCATGGCTAGTTAGCTTCATGGCTAGCTCCATGGCTAGCTGCCTGGCCAGCTAGCTCCATGGCTAGTTAGCTCCATGGCTTGTTAGCTCCATGGCTAGCTCCATGGCTAGTTAGCCCCATGGCTCGTTAGCTCCATGGCTAACTCCATGGCTAGTTAGCTCCATGGCTAGCTCCATGGCTAGCTCCCTGGCCAGCTAGCTCCATGGCTAGTTAGCTCCATGGCTAGTTAGCTCCATGGCTAGCTCCATGGCTAGTTAGCTCCATGGCTAACTCCATGGCTAGTTAGCTCCATGGCTAGTTAGCTTCATGGCTAGTTAGCTCCATGGCTAGTTAGCTCCATGGCTTGTTAGCTCCATGGCTAGCTCCATGGCTAGTTAGCTCCATGGCTAGTTAGCTCCATGGCTAGTTAGCTCCATGGCTAGCTCCATGGCTAGTTAGCTCCATGGCTAACTCCATGGCTAGTTAGCTCCATGGCTTGTTAGCTCCATGGCTAGTTAGCCCCATGGCTCGTTAGCTCCATGGCTAACTCCATGGCTAGTTAGCTCCATGGCTAGTTAGCTCCATGGCTAGTTAGCTCCATGGCTAGCTCCATGGCTAGTTAGCTCCATGGCTAGTTAGCTTCATGGCTAGTTAGCTCCATGGCTTGTTAGCTCCATGGCTAGCTCCATGGCTAGTTAGCCCCATGGCTCGTTAGCTCCATGGCTAACTCCATGGCTAGTTAGCTCCATGGCTAGCTCCATGGCTAGTTAGCTCCATGGCTAACTCCATGGCTAGTTAGCTCCATGGCTAGTTAGCTTCATGGCTAGTTAGCTCCATGGCTAGTTAGCTCCATGGCTTGTTAGCTCCATGGCTAGCTCCATGGCTAGTTAGCCCCATGGCTCGTTAGCTCCATGGCTAACTCCATGGCTAGTTAGCTCCATGGCTAGCTCCATGGCTAGCTCCCTGGCCAGCTAGCTCCATGGCTAGTTAGCCCCATGGCTCGTTAGCTCCATGGCTAACTCCATGGCTAGTTAGCTCCGTTGCTAGTTAGCTCAGTGGCTAGTTAGGTCCATGGCTAGTTAGCTCCATGGCTAGTTAGGTCCAAGGCTAGCTCCATGGCTAGCTAGCTCCATGGCTAGCTTCATGGCTAGTTAGATCTATGGCTCGTTAGCTCCATGGCTAGCCCCATGGCTAGCTTCATGGCTAGTTAGCTCCATGGCTAGCCCCATGGCTAGCTTCATGGCTAGTTAGCTCTATGGCTAGTTAGGTCCATGGCTAGTTAGCCCCATGGCTCGTTAGCTCCATGGCTAACTCCATGGCTAGTTAGCTTCATGGCTAGCTCCATGGCTAGCTGCCTGGCCAGCTAGCTCCATGGCTAGTTAGCTCCATGGCTTGTTAGCTCCATGGCTAGCTCCATGGCTAGTTAGCCCCATGGCTCGTTAGCTCCATGGCTAACTCCATGGCTAGTTAGCTCCATGGCTAGCTCCATGGCTAGCTCCCTGGCCAGCTAGCTCCATGGCTAGTTAGCTCCATGGCTAGTTAGCTCCATGGCTAGCTCCATGGCTAGTTAGCTCCATGGCTAACTCCATGGCTAGTTAGCTCCATGGCTAGTTAGCTTCATGGCTAGTTAGCTCCATGGCTAGTTAGCTCCATGGCTTGTTAGCTCCATGGCTAGCTCCATGGCTAGTTAGCTCCATGGCTAGTTAGCTCCATGGCTAGTTAGCTCCATGGCTAGCTCCATGGCTAGTTAGCTCCATGGCTAACTCCATGGCTAGTTAGCTCCATGGCTTGTTAGCTCCATGGCTAGTTAGCCCCATGGCTCGTTAGCTCCATGGCTAACTCCATGGCTAGTTAGCTCCATGGCTAGTTAGCTCCATGGCTAGTTAGCTCCATGGCTAGCTCCATGGCTAGTTAGCTCCATGGCTAGTTAGCTTCATGGCTAGTTAGCTCCATGGCTTGTTAGCTCCATGGCTAGCTCCATGGCTAGTTAGCCCCATGGCTCGTTAGCTCCATGGCTAACTCCATGGCTAGTTAGCTCCATGGCTAGCTCCATGGCTAGTTAGCTCCATGGCTAACTCCATGGCTAGTTAGCTCCATGGCTAGTTAGCTTCATGGCTAGTTAGCTCCATGGCTAGTTAGCTCCATGGCTTGTTAGCTCCATGGCTAGCTCCATGGCTAGTTAGCCCCATGGCTCGTTAGCTCCATGGCTAACTCCATGGCTAGTTAGCTCCATGGCTAGCTCCATGGCTAGCTCCCTGGCCAGCTAGCTCCATGGCTAGTTAGCCCCATGGCTCGTTAGCTCCATGGCTAACTCCATGGCTAGTTAGCTCCGTTGCTAGTTAGCTCAGTGGCTAGTTAGGTCCATGGCTAGTTAGCTCCATGGCTAGTTAGGTCCAAGGCTAGCTCCATGGCTAGCTAGCTCCATGGCTAGCTTCATGGCTAGTTAGATCTATGGCTCGTTAGCTCCATGGCTAGCCCCATGGCTAGCTTCATGGCTAGTTAGCTCCATGGCTAGCCCCATGGCTAGCTTCATGGCTAGTTAGCTCTATGGCTAGTTAGGTCCATGGCTAGTTAGCCCCATGGCTCGTTAGCTCCATGGCTAACTCCATGGCTAGTTAGCTTCATGGCTAGCTCCATGGCTAGCTGCCTGGCCAGCTAGCTCCATGGCTAGTTAGCTCCATGGCTTGTTAGCTCCATGGCTAGCTCCATGGCTAGTTAGCCCCATGGCTCGTTAGCTCCATGGCTAACTCCATGGCTAGTTAGCTCCATGGCTAGCTCCATGGCTAGCTCCCTGGCCAGCTAGCTCCATGGCTAGTTAGCTCCATGGCTAGTTAGCTCCATGGCTAGCTCCATGGCTAGTTAGCTCCATGGCTAACTCCATGGCTAGTTAGCTCCATGGCTAGTTAGCTTCATGGCTAGTTAGCTCCATGGCTAGTTAGCTCCATGGCTTGTTAGCTCCATGGCTAGCTCCATGGCTAGTTAGCTCCATGGCTAGTTAGCTCCATGGCTAGCTCCATGGCTAGTTAGCTCCATGGCTAGCTCCATGGCTAGTTAGCTCCATGGCTTGTTAGCTCCATGGCTAGTTAGCCCCATGGCTCGTTAGCTCCATGGCTAGCTCCATGGCTAGTTAGCTCCATGGCTAGTTAGCTCCATGGCTAGTTAGCTCCATGGCTAGCTCCATGGCTAGTTAGCTCCATGGCTAGTTAGCTTCATGGCTAGTTAGCTCCATGGCTTGTTAGCTCCATGGCTAGCTCCATGGCTAGTTAGCCCCATGGCTCGTTAGCTCCATGGCTAACTCCATGGCTAGTTAGCTCCATGGCTAGCTCCATGGCTAGTTAGCTCCATGGCTAACTCCATGGCTAGTTAGCTTCATGGCTAGTTAGCTCCATGGCTAGTTAGCTCCATGGCTTGTTAGCTCCATGGCTAGTTAGCCCCATGGCTCGTTAGCTCCATGGCTAACTCCATGGCTAGTTAGCTCCATGGCTAGCTCCATGGCTAGCTCCCTGGCCAGCTAGCTCCATGGCTAGTTAGCTCCATGGCTAGTTAGCTCCATGGCTAGCCCCCTGGCTAGCTTCATGGCTCGTTAGCTCCATGGCTACCGCACTGCGTCTCACTCTGCAGCTGTGGTCCCAGTGTCTGCATCATGAGATTTTGAAGAAACGATAATCACAGTTGGTTAAATAAAGTTTAGTTCAATCCACAGCAACACAAATGACCTAATTATGTTTTTCCATTCTGACAGGTGAGTCTCTGCTAATTAGATTTCTGTTCTGACGCCGTTTTCGTTTCTGAGGTTCCTTTATGATCATTGAGTCTGATTGTTGATCAGCTTCTCTGTCAGCCATTAGTTCTGCCTGTTTCTCGTCCAATCAGAGGGCTCGATGCCTTCGGCAGGGTGTGGGACCTGAGGACGGGGCGCTGCGTGGTTTTCCTGGAGGGTCACCTGAAGGAGATCTACAGCGTTCACTTCAGTCCTAACGGGTCAGCCAATCACAGCACAGTTAGCAGAAATCCAGCCAATCAGAGAGTCGGTGCATCATCTTGTCCTGGTTGTTCCTGCAGCCATCACCTGGCCACAGGAAGTGGTGACAACACCTGTAAGGTGTGGGAGCTCCGCAACAGGAAGTGCCTGTACACAGTCCCCGCCCACCAGAACCTGCTGTCTTCCGTCCGATTCCAACGTAAAAAACTAAAGCATTTCTCTTCAGTTTGAGCTCACTTCCTGTCTCTGACCTCACTTCCTGCGTTTGTGACCTCACGTCCTCTGCAGCCTCAGACGGTCACTTCCTGGTGACCGGAGCTTACGACAACACGGCGAAGATTTGGAGCCACCCGGGCTGGATGCCGCTGAAGACGCTAGCCGGACACGAGGGGAAGGTAGGACCGGCCCGGGCTTTGACTGGACCGTCTGAGCTCTGAGTCCTGATTGGTTGTGCGTTTCCAGGTGATGGGCGTGGACGTGTCACCTGACGGCAAGCTGATCGCCACCTGCTCCTACGACCGGACCTTCAAACTCTGGCTGTCAGAGTGACATCATCAGTGACATCATCAGTGACGTCATCTGTGTTTTTTGTTTTTTCTAATAAAGATTTTGAATCCTGATCAATCAGTTCTGTTATCTATCATTATTGATCCCAGAGCTAAATGAAACGTAGAGGTCTGTGTTTCAGCGTCCAGAGGAGCTTCTGACTGAAGACAGTCGGTTGGATCTTCATTTATGATGATCGTTGCTCCATCGCCTGGAGGTTCTGGAGGAGCCATCGGATCAGAACCTGGATCAGAACCTGGACCTGGATCAGAACCTGGATCAGAACCTGGACCTGATCAGAACCTGGACCTGATCAGAACCTGGACCTGGATC
Source organism: Poecilia reticulata (assembly GCF_904066995.2). Classification (NCBI taxonomy): domain Eukaryota; kingdom Metazoa; phylum Chordata; class Actinopteri; order Cyprinodontiformes; family Poeciliidae; genus Poecilia; species Poecilia reticulata. The sequence continues at coordinate 27,857,598 of NC_088841.1, forward strand.
AGAACCTGGACCTGGATCAGAACCTGGATCAGAACCTGGATCAGAACCTCGTCTAGTCGATGATCTAGTTCAGTGTTTTTTCGGCGCAGCGCCCCGCAGCCTTTAACCTAAAGATCCTTTTAATGCCATATGAGACAGAAACATGGATTATATCTTTATATAGATCTATTGATTATAGATTAATAGTTTTACTGGACAGAAATGACAAAGAACAAATCTGGTTCTTAATCAAATCCTAATGAGTCAAAGTGTCATGGAGTCATCAGCCTCATGACATTAACACTGACATGAAAATAATATTGAAGAAATAAATATATCAAATCTAAAAACATAAATAAGTGATCAGTTCTTTACTGTTATGGTCTGTAAGATATATTTATTCTCAGTACTAGATGTGGTCTCAACAAACCCATGGCACTAAAACAATATTATTTTACCTTTTATCTGGAAATAGTGTCTGTTTATTCTTGCCATACAGTCTCTGTATTAATTATTGCTCGAAAGGTCTTGCCATACCAGTTTATTCCTCTGTATTTACTTTAGTTTCTTAGTTTATTCTTTCATTTTGTTCTTCATTCATTTCCATTTAGTTTCCTTTGATTAGTTTTATCCTCTCTTGGTTTATTGCTATGTCCACTTTAGTTTCTTTTCTGTTGCTACATTTATTTTATCGTTTATTGACCATCAGTAATCTTCACTCATCACCTGCTGCGCCGCCTCATCGTCATGTTCCACATCATGTGTTGATTTTTCACTGTTCAGCATCAGATTCTCTGTTTTTATGCCATAATTCACATCTAGTTCGTCGCTCCGTTTTATGTCCAGCTTCTCCTGTTTCAGAGTTTTGCGCAATGTGAACGTCTTGTTTTAACCCCTTAAGGTGCAGGGCGGTGGGGAAGCGTATCGATGGGGAAAAGGCAGACTGACATAAACCTTTTAAAACAATGGAAACTATTTCTGCATTCTGATTATTGAAATGTAAAAGTGCTGTGTTGTTCTATCACCCCGTTTCATACCGGACCACTTACAGCTCCAGCGCTATAAAATGAACGCTCTCTATCGTGGTATCACCATGGAGGGATTTCTTTATTTCTCTATTTAAATGATACACAGTGAGGGTGTCGTGATTTTAGCTACCAGTAGCAGGAGAACAGAGCTGCGCCAAGAAGCTAACAGAAGCTAACAGAAGCTAACAGAAGCTACAAACACTGAATAGAAGAAGAGCTGCCATCGATACAGTTGCAGCCAAGCATGTTTTAATGTTACACAATACAGTTTTACCAAGTTGCTCAAAGTCTAAACTGGGATTGTTGTGCATTTAAGGTGTAAAGTTTACCTTCGACCAAACGCCCCCCAGAGGCGGTCCATCGCCCCCCTTTTGTAAAAATGTCCGCCAGCGCCCCCTGCCGTCCTCTGAACGGCCCCTGGGGGGCGGTACCGCCCACGTTGAGAACCGCTGGTCTAACAGAACCGTGGTTAGTTGGACAAAGTGACCCAAACCGGATTCAGTGTTTGTCTTTATTTGGCTGCATAAACCAGCAGCTGGTTTTTAACTTTAATGCGCTGAAGTTTCTCTAGAACTTCAAACTTCTGCTCAGCTGATCAGAACGGACCGGACAGAACCAGCGCTGAGCAGAACCAGGTGCTAGGAATGCACCGCCTGTCCGATTCCGACCAGCAGGGCGATGAGGAAGGCCAGGTTCCCGGTGAGGAAGAGCGCCACCAGCAGGACGTCCTGCTGCACCTGCACACAGGAGAGCAGCGGGTCAGGAACGGGTCAGGGGTCAGAGGTCAGGGTTAACGCCGCCTCCATTTGCTGCGTCGGCTCCTTTACCTTGTCAGGCTCCACAGGACCGCTGCCACCTGCAACCACAGCACAGAGGTCAGAGGTCAGAGCAGGATGCTGGGAAATATTTACACCTGTTCTCTAATGAAAGTAACAATGGCAGCTCTGAACGGGTCAGAACCATGACAGGACCCGACCAGAACCAAACGGAACCGTTTCAGGAAAATACAAAACTTCCTCAACAATCAATAAGATTCTGGTGAGACGCTCAGCGGTTCCGGTTCTGACCTGCGGCGGCGCTCCGCCATCTTGCTTGCAGCTCCATCAGGATGAGCAGCAGCGCCTCCCAGCCGGCGAAGCCGCCCAGCACCTTCATCAGCCAGCCGGCGCTGTCCATCATGTCCATGCCTGTGAAGACGGTCGCCACTGTGGGCGGAGTCAGGAAGTCCTGGTTAGGGTCGCGGTGCGTTCACGGCACCGTGGGAAAAATGAAACTCACCTGCTAAGAGCTTCAGAGACACGGCGATGACGAAATGAGCCCAGTTGAACAGGAACCTCCTGAAACGGAACCACAACTGGTTTTATTGGTTTTACTGGGTAACTTTGGACCTCCAGCCCGGTCCAGTCCAGAACTTAAATGGGTTTATCATTCAGTTTCATTTGCTAAAAACCCGACTGGAAGAATTTTGGAAGCTGTTGAAGAACCAAACCTTCATCGGGTAAACGGAACAGAACCGGTCAGAACCGCAACCAACCTTGGATGCTGCGGCGCGCAGCGCATGAAGGCCAGGATGGGCTGGATCAGCGCCAGACACAGAACCAGGCAGCCCAGCACCGGGTGAATCCCCTGTGGAGAAACAGAACATCAACCCAGCCCAGTGGTTCCAGGTTCTGGTTCCGCTGTTCTGTCGGAACCAACAGACGGCGTTACGTCAGACATGGTCGCGCTTTTATTGAATCGGCAACATGAAGTCGGTCGTCACGGAGCTGTGTACTTAGCGGTTAGCTTCATCCGCGATGTGTGACTTAGCGGTTAGCTTCATCCGCGATGTGTGACTTAGCGGTTAGCTTCATCCGCGATGTGTGACTTAGCGGTTAGCTTCATCCGCGATGTGTGACTTAGCGGTTAGCTTCATCCGCGATGTGTGACTTAGCGGTTAGCTTCATCCGCGATGTGTGACTTAGCGGTTAGCTTCATCCGCGATGTGTGACTTAGCGGTTAGCTTCATCCGCGATGTGTGACTTAGCGGTTAGCTTCATCCGCGATGTGTGACTTAGCGGTTAGCTTCATCCGCGATGTGTCCGTCCAGTTCAACCTGAAGGCGATTCTTTCATTGACCAGCTGCAGTCAGATTGAACATGAACGATTTTATTTTGACAAAATAAATAACACTGGATCTGGCACAGCGTGCTACGGAGCCCCCTATGGGTCATGGGGGAAAATGTTCTTTTGGGTTCAATCGCAATAAGCAATATTTGCTCATCTATTTTGCATACAGTCACAAATATAAATTTAAAATGTCAGACACATTTAAAGATCCTAAACGGATTAAAATGGATTTATTCACTGCATGTTTGTAACGTTGAGCAGGATCTGCTCAAGAAAACGGATCTTTATTCAGAACAACACAAAGACAATCAGTCAGTATTACAGATTTCACTGATTACTCCTGTTTATCAAAAAGATCTCTGGAAGTAAAATATAATCCAGTTCTCTCTGACTCCAAGCTAAGTAAGTAAGTAAGTAAGTAAACCCCCAAGGTTGCTTCAGCTCGCCTTACCTTTTTATTTTGTACACAAATTATTGTGGTAGCTCTCAAATCAGTATATAATATTTTCAGATGAAGCTTTCCTGAGTCTTTTAACAAACAATCCAGACATCATAAATCTGCCATAGTTTTTTTGTGTGACTCTCAAACTGAAGATAAACACCTGGAAAACTGTTGGACTGTTTCTGGATCCATGGCTGCTCCTTCAAACGTATTTAAATATTTATGTTTGGACAAAGACGGCGATCTGACTGCAGCCGATCTGCGCAAAGCTTCACCAGCGTCTCTGTTTTCTTAGACGGCTCCGATTGTGTGGCATCTCCAAAATGATCATGTTGATCTTTAGTAGGAAAACCGCCGAGTCTGTTCAGAGATGGCATCACTGGATGGTGTGGAAACTTTACTGTTAAATTAAAAATCTGGCGCAGATCATTAACACTTCAGATCTCATGGATTCAGGAGAACGTTCAGGGTTCTGGTGTAAATAGAACCGTCTGAAACGTTCATTTGGACCCTAACCCAGTTCTACATCACCCACATACCCCCCACCCTGTCCATCAGCCTGATAAACAGCCGACCAGCCGGGCCTGGACAGTACCAGGAGGTCCAGAAGGAGACCAGGAGTAGCACTCAGAGGATGTGAATGGAAATGGTTACGGGGATGAAATGCTGATCTGACATTTGTATTTCTATGTATTTTTTGCTTTTACGTATTTATTACGGCTACTGTAGTTTTAGATGAGCTGCTATTATCATACAGTTTTACTTCCTGGACAAATTTCTCCTAAAGGAGACTAATAAAATATTTTATTTCTTACTAAATTTAAAAAGCAATAGCATAATTTTAATTATATGAAAATAAATCTAACTCTTTAGGTGACAAGCTGTAGTGGCAGCTAATTGCAACGACTAAATTTGCGTGTGATATATTGACACAAACATCTCCAACTTACTACGAGGCGTGGAGCGGTCCACCCCCACTTTTTACACCAGTGGTTTGTTCCACCCCCACTTTTTACACTAGTGGTTTGTTCCACCCCCACTTTTTACACCAGTGGTTTGTTCCACCCCCACTTTTTACACCAGTGGTTTGTTCCACCCCCACTTTTTACACTAGTGGTTTGTTCCACCCCCACTTTTTACACCAGTGGTTTGTCCCAACCAAACAGCCACTTTGCTGCTGGCTTGTTTGCAACCAGCTTCTGACTTGAATTCTCCTCTGAGCAGTTTTATGGTAAGTTCAACAACATTACTTTGATCTTAAATGTGTTTATTGAAAAATAACTGCATTGTTTTGTGCCTGTAAAAATCTTGGTTATTTTGGGGCAAACCAGATATTTTTCATAATTGAGGTCATGTCTCTTTATAGGGTTAGGGGTGTAATTCCTGTACTCCGCTCCAGGCCTCAGTATGAAATCCTGTGAGATTTTGTGGGATTTGAGTTTTTGACAGAAGGACGAGGCTGATTGTTTGGTCTGGGAGAGCATGTGGTGGAAGGGTTAGGCTGGCTGCTGCAGGTGGGCTTTAAATCAGTTCAAATCACTTGTTTTTCATTTTTATTATGATGTGCTTAGATGTGCCTCTGATCCAGAACAGCTCATTCACATGGCTGCAGCCATCAGTCCTGCAGGCTGTTAATCACCACAGATTGAATCCAGGTGGCAGAAGAACCACTGATCTGGTTGGTAACTGGTTAAACTGGACTATTACTACTGGTGCAGATTCTTTATCAGCATTTTGAATGAATTTAATCAACTTATTTGGAACCGTTTGTAGTTAATGGAAGATTGAACCAGTTGTTGGATGGAAGTTTATCCTGTATAAACTGTAAATAATTTTTACTACAGTATAAATCTGTCTGTGTTAAATCAGCCCTGATCCTCCCTGAGTTTTATCTTCAGGTTTTATGATACACAGAATTTATTTTAAATATCGATTCCCTCATTTTAACACGAGCATCATAAATGCTACATTACGCTGCAGCTTGATGGGTAAATGTTACCGTCTGTCAACTAAGATAAATATTAATGAATATTCATTAATGTGTCCTAATTAATGTACTGAGTACACGGGGAACCGTACACTTTGTTTGTTCTATAACCAGTATTTAATATTTCAATGTGTTTCAGAACGTTTCTAATGTTCATCATCTTTCTAACCGACGTCTTCCTCACTCTTATCTCTGTTTCAGCAGTTTGACCCAAAGCTGACTGACTGCAGGGAAACGGTCAGGAAGTGGCTTCATTAGGCGCCACAGCGGGAGGAGGAAGGCACCAAGGAGCCAAGGCACAAAGGAGCCAAGGCACCAAGGAGCCAAGGCACCAAGGAGCCAAGGCACCAAGGAGCCAAGGCACCACGGAGCCAAGGCACCAAGAAGCCAAAGCACCAAGGAGCCAAGGCACCAAGGAGCCAAGGCACCACGGAGCCAAGGCACCAAGGAGCCAAGGCACCAAGGCGCCAAGGCGCCAAGGCACCAAGGAGCCAAGGCACCAGGGAGCCAAGGCACCAAGGAGCCAAGGCACCACGGAGCCAAGGCACCAAGAAGCCAAAGCACCAAGGAGCCAAGGCACCAAGGAGCCAAGGCACCAAGGAGCCAAGGCACCACAGAGCCAAGGCACCAAGAAGCCAAAGCACCAAGGAGCCAAGGCACCACGGAGCCAAGGCACCACGGAGCCAAGGCACCACGGAGCCAAGGCACCAAGGAGCCAAGGCACCAAGGAGCCAAGGCACCAAGGCACCAAGGAGCCAAGGCACCAAGGAGCCAAGGCACCAAGGAGCCAAGGCACCAAGGAGCCAAGGCACCAAGGAGCCAAGGCACCAAGGAGCCAAGGCACCACGGAGCCAAGGCACCAAGGAGCCAAGGCACCAAGGAGCCAAGGCACCAAGGCACCAAGGAGCCAAGGCACCAGGGAGCCAAGGCACCAAGGAGCCAAGGCACCACGGAGCCAAGGCACCAAGAAGCCAAAGCACCAAGGAGCCAAGGCACCAAGGAGCCAAGGCACCAAGGAGCCAAGGCACCAAGAAGCCAAAGCACCAAGGAGCCAAGGCACCAAGGAGCCAAGGCACCACGGAGCCAAGGCATCAAGGAGCCAAGGCACCAAGGAGCCAAGGCACCAAGGCACCAAGGAGCCAAGGCACCAGGGAGCCAAGGCACCAAGGAGCCAAGGCACCAAGGAGCCAAGGAAGGAGCCAAGGCACCAAGGAGCCAAGGCACAAAGGAGCCAAGGCACCAAGGAGCCAAGGCACCAAGGAGCCAAGGCACAAAGGAGCCAAGGCACCAAGGAGCCAAGGCACCACGGAGCCAAGGCACCACGGAGCCAAGGCACCAAGGAGCCAAGGCACCATAGAGCCAAGGCACCATAGAGCCAAGGCACCAAGGAGCCAAGGCACCAAGGAGCCAAGGCACCAAGGAGCTAAAGTGACACCAACCAGAGTCAGACCTGTTACCCCAACTAGTCCTGTTTCCTGGTTCAAACAGAACCTGAAGCTGAACCTCCTGGACCTTCATGGACAACAGACCATGAAGAAGTCCAGCCATAACGGATCAGAACACTGGTTCTGATAGTCTGTGCTACCCGTAAATCCGTCCTACCTTGTGGCGATGCCACATCGATGCTACGTCACAATCTGCTGACTCAGCAGATCTCATCCTACCTGTGGAAGTTTCATTTCATGTATTTCCTGGCAGTTTAAGTTTAATTAAACTTACTTTATACCTGGCTTTCATTAAGCTGCTGTATTCATGTTTTTAGTCTACTTGACAGCAGCTTGTAAATATATTTATGGCTTTAATTTGCCGTCTGCTGTAAATAAGTTGTTTGGTGGCTATTTTTTCCCTATATTTTAAAATGTTAGTTTAATTACATTCTTTTTTTAATTTTTTTTAAACTTTGCTAAATGGGTGTTGGTACGATACTATGTGGGATTGAAGCCGTGTAATATTGGTGTAAGATCAACTTTCATTTCAGTGATCTGTGCAGTTTGGTGGACACATTGTGGCTGCATTTAATAAAGTTTGTCATGCAACGTATTAATGCTGTGATTTGTCTTTAATTCCAATAAAACTTCAGTCACTCAGATAATGTTATCCAATATATTTAACATTAACAACCCGTTATAGTTTTCTGTTGGTAAACATGACAGTAGCAGTTTTGGACGGGTAGCACGGACAGATGGACTTGGCTGTCTATCCGTGCTGCCGTAGGAAAATCTGACGAGGTAGCACTGATGGTCAGAACAGCGGTTCTGGTCTAATGGATCAGAACCAGCAGGAGACAACACTCCACTTACGTATTCCCAGCCGCCAAGGTATGAGAAGGCGAGGATGAAGGCGATGATGGTGGTTACCACGGTGATGCTCATCACGGAGATGTGGATCTGCGGGAACATCCATGTTGTCATGCAGATCACATGGTGCAGGTCAGAACCCAGCCGCACACGGAAACTCACCACAAACCACAGATCTTTGCCAAACATCTGGACCTGACTGGATCTTCTCAGGTACCGAGCCACCATCATCCCCACCGGACACAAGGTCATCCAGGCGAGCAGCATCAGGCAACCTGGAGTACAGAGGACCGGTTAGCCGCCACCGGCTAACGGGTCCCAATTGGCCGTCTGATGGCTAAAGGCTAACGGGTCCCGATTAGCCACCACCGGCTAATGGCTCCTGATTGGCCGTCTGATGGCTAAAGGCTAATGGCTCCCGATTGGCCGTCTTATGGCTAAGGGCAGGGTTCTAGTTAAGACCACCTAACCTGAGACCGAGGCGACCAAGTCTTTTAGGGTCTAAGACCGAGTCCAGACCAATGTAGCGCCCCGCGCTACATGGCACGATAAAATGTTAAATATGATCAAAATTGCTTCTCAAATTGATCTGAAAGGTCCACATGCCCATAAAAACACCTAGATATTAAATACTTAGAGCTGAAATAAATTTAACCAATACCATCTCTGTGCTACAATCCGCGGTGGTCTCATGCCATCCCTAAAAAGATAACACCCTGGGTGTTTGCCCATATTGCTCATGTTGGAAACCACCACTGTCTGCACCATTAAACTTAGCAATCAAGTCAATTCCCTGACGGCAAATAATGCTCGACTATGAACACTGACCAAGGAGCAATAAAAAAGTAACCAACCAGAATATGCTCATCGTGACTGTTTTCACCCTCCCTCCCGCTACATGAAGCCAGGCAGTCTGACACCATGGCAAACATTACAGCTGCCACTTTCAACGAAAACAAAGAACAATGTGCATGCTCTCTGTGCTCTTTTGTTCTTGTGATTTATTTATTTGCTAATTAAATAAATATCAATGTATATAATAAAATAAAATAATAATAGCTACTGCAGAGTACCAGAGCATTACAAGAACAAAGAACGGCTCTCAGTGAGGCTCCAGTCCGATCTTCTTAATAAAGAGCCGTTCAGAAAAATCGGATCGTTTGTGAATTTCACATCACTATTTTGCAGACTTTTGGACACAGTGTTGTCCCATATCTACATCACGTTAGTCAACACCTCCGCGAAATAATTCAGCACAGCGAGTGACAACTTTTTTTCATCACAATGCTTATGTGTCTCTATACAGCTAGCTAGCTTTGCTAAAAAACATGCTAAAGCTAAATGTTATTAAGTTTGGTTAAGAATAATTATTGCATTGTCAATAAATGACGTCTAATCGATGATCTTAGTTGCCTGAGAAACTCAATAACCTTCATGAGCTCAGACGGTCAAACTGATGAAAAACGAGGATGGGTCCTGACTCAAGAGACCGGAGGAGGACCGGAGGAGGACCGGAGGACGGACTGTAGGACCAGAGGACGGACTGTAGGACCGGAGGAGGACCGGAGGACGGACTGTAGGACCGGAGGAGGACCGGAGGACGGACTGTAGGACCGGAGGACGGACTGTAGGACGGACCGGAGGACGGACTGTAGGACCGGAGGAGGACCGGAGGACGGACTGTAGGACCGGAGGAGGACTGTAGGACGGACCGGAGGACGGACTGTAGGACCGGAGGAGGACCGGAGGACGGACTGTAGGACCGGAGGAGGACCGGAGGAGGACCGGAGGACGGACTGTAGGACCGGAGGACGGACCGGAGGACGGATCGGAGGACGGACCGGAGGACGGACCGGAGGACGGACTGTAGGACCGGAGGAGGACCGGAGGACGGACTGTAGGACCTGAGGACGGACCTGAGGACGGACTGTAGGAAGGACCGGAGGAGGACTCACCGTGGGCTCTGATCATCTGCTGCTTCCCATCACTTGGGACCACAGCAGGAGACGTCAGCGCCATCTTTTGGCTGCTGCTATAATCGTTCTGGTGCTTCATGATGATCCCTGTTGGACACAGCAGAGCCTCCAGTGAGGACAATTCCCTGAGGAGTTGTTAATACACTGAACAACAATATAAAGTGTCAAATATCAGAGTTTTATCAACATTTGGGTTGCGCAATTTATAGAGAAACTCAAACTATATTTTCAGTAATTACTGATCTTCATATCGGCATTGATAACTTGGTGGTGTGGCCATTTGTAGTGCACTGACAGTCCTTTGAACATGATGGGATTCAGGTTGAGGAATTTGATTTTCACCCAGTTGGCTTCTCAATCAATCAACCAAATTCTATTGACTGCAGCAGCAAGGCTTTACAAAGTGCTTTCATCATAAAAAACACAAAGTCGTGCAACATAGAATCAACTATCAAAACATTACATTAAGTCAAGTGTCATCATTAAATTAGTGACTTCAGTCACAAGACATTTAAACTAGCTGGGTTGAGGGCTGAGAAGAAAAAACCCTCAATCACAATGACAGCAATTTGAAAAGGCAGCAGCAGCACTTGGTTCTGGGCGATGGCTCCAAACAAACAACGAGTTGAGCCATTTGCTGAACTTTTATACACCTGCAACTCTAAACACGTTTCAGCAGAAGGGGATGCTTGACTCCCCATGGCCTGCACACCGAGTGGGAAGGGGGGACAAATGATGCTGAGTCAGAACTACCTTTCTGAACCTGTTCCGCTCTCTCAAGAAATCGTTCTCATTGGTTGTGGAGGGTCACTCAGCAAACCTCACTGCATGTATGAGGTGGACATGAAACTGTATGGTGAGACTTGTGTTGTCCCTGTGTTAGTAGTGCCAGGCCTAACGGACGATTTAATCATTGGCACAAATGTCATAAGATTCTTCATGCAACAGCTGAAAATAACCAATGATTATTGGCGTCTAGTGTCCAGTCCCAGTCTTCTCCCAGAATGTGAGCAGCTTCTCGACATGATGGCAAGCACTTCTCGGTGGAGAGGTGAAGAACTCCCAGAGAAGATTGGCATAGTCAAACTACGACAGTCTGTCACCCTGCTGACTGAACACCTGGTGTGGGGTGAGCTGCCACGTAACATCCCCATGTCTCCAGGGAGTACTGTAATCACCAAACCAACCTCATCTAAGTCGATGCCACGCAACATCATGGTTGCTCACATTATCACTCCTTTATGGGGAGATAGGTGGGTCCCTTTAAAAGCCGCCAACCTTTCAGACAAGCCCATCATGCTGAAAAGAAACAGCAAGTTGGCAGATGTGTCCCTTTGCCTGGCGGTTCAATGGTAAATGGACTGAACTTACATAGCACTTTATCCAATCATTTTGACCACTCAAAGCACTTTACACTAGAGTCACAGTGTAACTGTGACTCTAGTGAGTCACAGTTACACTGTGACTCACTAGAGTCACAGTGTAACTGTGACTCTAGTGAGTCACAGTTTAGTAGGCAATTTGGGGTTGGGTGCCTTGCCCAAGGGCACCTCAACACATGGCAGGAGGAAGCTGGAATCGAACCTACAACCTTCCAATTGCAAGACGACCACTCTACCCACACAGCCACAGTCGCCCCGCCCCATTGGTTGAAAATGTTGAGGTTTTTCAAGGCATCAGCCAGGTTGAAACTGCTGCTCCAGAGAAGGGACATGTCAGAGATCTGAAGCTGCGATTTCAACAGGTTGAACCTTAATATGACCTTAATACTGATGCAGGGAAAACAAAGTTGGTCGAGCTGCTTGAGAAATATAACGATATTTTCTCTAAGCATGCAGTAGACTGTGGCAAGGCAGAAGGCGTCGCATCCGGCTTGTTGATGATGAACCATTCCAGCTTCCATACCGCCGAATCCCACCGGCTCATCATCACAAGCTGCAGCAGGTTTTATCTGACATGGAGGAACAGGAGATAATAAATAAATCTGTGAGTGAATACGCCTCTCCTCTTGTGCTGGTCTGGAAGAAGGATGGCAGTCTGAGGATATGCACAGACTTCAGGTGGTTAAATGAAGTGATAAAGAGTCTCTGGAGAGGTTAGAGGTTGTGTTCCAACACCTTCACCTGCACAGTCTCAAGTTGAGCCCCAACTTTATGAGATCATCAGTGAAATTTCTAGATGGTCATGGAGTGTCTGTCAACCCTGGAAAAGTTTAAATTATTACAAAGATGACAAAGGTTGACCTGATGGAGGATGATGGACGCACTCCTTCAGTCAAGAGGATCAAGTCCTTCCTTGGTGTTTTATTACCAACATTTCATTCCAAGCTGTTCATCTGTGGCCAGGCCCCTGTTTGCTCTAACTGCTGGACAGAAGAGGAAGGGCAAAACCAAAACAACAACAACTGCTGGTTCTTACAGAAAACTGAGACCATCTGACTGGACAGAGGAGTGTGAAACAGCCTTTTAAAGTCTCAAAGAAAAGCTGTTGAATTGTGTTGTTCTTGCACACCCAGATTTCTCACAGACTCTGATTTTGTTCATAAATGCTTCACTGGACGGACTCAGAGCTGTCTTGTCTCAAGTCCCAGCTGGAGAAGAGAAAGCTCGCCCCATTGCATTCGCCAGCAAGACACTGAGCAACTCTCAAAAGAAATACCCCGCTCACAGGCTTCAATTTTTGGCTTTGAAATGGAGTATATGTGAGAAGTTCAGTCATTGGTTAAGAGGTCAAACATTCACGGTGTGGACTGATAACAATCTGCTCACCTACATCATGACGAAGCCAAAACTTGATGCTTGTGAGCAGCGATGGGTTGCGAAGTTTCTTTTGATCTGAAACACATACCTGGGTCCAAGATCACAGTGGCTGACGCACTCAGCAGGGATCCATTTGCAACAACTGTCAGCCATAGGATCATCACTGAGGGCTGCTCTCGCCTCCTTATTGAAGCTGATAGCATTAGCCAAGATGGGATCCAAGACGCTTTTCAACCTAAAGGTCCAGAGCCAAGAACCAATGCAGAACTCCATTGTAGTTCGCAACCTTACCCGTGTGACGCAGTGACAGTCAAGGCTCTTCTGGAGATGCATGACCAGTAGTGGCACTAATTCAGTCTGTCCAAGATTTGGGTGCATCAGGGCAAGATTCCCTCCCCGTGTTGGGCATATTTTGGATGAATCACAATATGCCCAAAAGCTTGACCCTGATGTTTCCAAAATCTTGCCATTCATTATCCGAGAGAGACGTCCATCCAGACGCGAAAGAGCAGGACTCAGTGTTGGAGCTATGGTGCTCATTAAGCAGTGGGAGAGGCTCAAGATTAAAAATGGGATCCTCTATAGAGTCACTCGAGATCCCCCCCTCAGCAAACAGAAAAGACATCCGTTTGTTCTTCCTGATAGCCTCAAGGAAAGAGCCTTGCAAGGCTTTCATGACATGGCTGGACATCAGGGGCAGGCACGGACACTTCACCTGGCAAGACAGAGATTCTTCTGGCCAAAGATGGGTTCTGATGTGAAGGAGTATATAAAGTGTTGCCAGAGGTGCATTCTTGCCGAAACACCAGAACCTTGTTCTCGAGCCCCTCTTAAAAGCATAAGAACCTTTGCTCCAATGGAGTTGGTGTGTTTAGACTTCTGGAGTGCGGAAGATAAAAAGCTAAATTCAGTGGATGTGCTTGTCCTGACCGACCATTTCACAAAACTAGCCCACGCATTTCCATGCACCAATCAAACAGCAAAGCAGGTTGCTAAAAAGTTGTGGGACCGCGTATTTTGTGTGTATGGATTTCCTGAATGGATCAGGGAGCAAACTTTGACAGTGAGCTCATTGCTGAGCTGCTTCTGCTGGCGGGAGTATCAAAGTCTCACACCACTGCGTACCATCCCATGGGGAACGGGGGCACCGAGAGGTTCAACCAGACACTTGGCACCATGCTCAGATCATTGCCACTCAGAGAGAAGAACAAATGAACAAATACAAACATTGACTGTTGCATATAATGCGACCGTTCACCAGACCACAGGATTTGCTCCAGTTGGTTGGATCCCGAGGCTTCCTGTGGATGTGATCTTCAAACAGCTGCTGTGTGATCCAGTGACTACCGATTACAAGAACTATGCCAACACACTCATGTCGCGTCTGTATGAGGCAGCTAGGATAGCTCAAGCACATGCTGTGGAAGAACAAGATAAAGAGGCAGTGTTGAAAAAGTGTAATACCCCTGCCACGCCACTAGTTGGTGCTAGGCTTGGACAAAGGTACCGGTTTGAACATTGGAGACAGAGTCTTGCTAGCCAACAAGGGTGAAAGAGGGAAGAAAACGTTATCTGACAAGTGGAGCGCTACAGTTTACACAGTTGTTGACAGGAATCTTCAAACTCACACATACAAGTTGGAAGACAAACAAGGTAACAAACAAATTGTGCACAGGAACCTGATCCTGGACATCAACTTTCTACCTGTGGGAACAGTCCAGGATGAGGTCACTGTTGTTGGAGCAGAGGAGGCACAAGGCCTGAGGCTTCAGAAGAGAGAAGTTTGGATAATGGCTCACTTCCCTCCTGTTAATCCTGTAGCATCAGCAGCAGACACCGAGGCTAACAAAGCGCTACTTCGACTTCAGTTCAACAATCTTCTAACCAATCACTACCGATGGCAGCAATTAGGAAAAAGCTGGTTATAGTGGGAGATGGAGCCTGTGGGAAGACCTGCCTGCTCATTGTGTTCAGCAAGGACCAGTTTCCTGAAGTCTATGTGCCCACAGTGTTAGAGAACTACGTCGCTGACATTGAAGTTGACGGGAAACAGGTTGAATTAGCGCTCTGGGACACAGCAGGTCAAGAGGACTATGACCGACTCCGCCCACTCTCTTATCCAGACACTGATGTCATACTCATGTGTTTCTCCATTGACAGCCACTGATTATTTCTGTTTTTATTTTAATTATGTAAAGCACTTTGAAATGCCTTGCTGCTGAAATGTGCTATACAAATAAAATTTGATTGATTGATTTATTAATGGAGATAAAACATGGGAGATGAGTAAATAGACAAACTGTGACAGCAATGATTCTCTGGATCAAGACGTGTCAGAACCAGGATTATCCAGCCAGAGTCTTGTGACGCCTCAGTGTGCAGGACTGTCAGGTGGACATGCAGGCAGTCATGTGGCAGAAGGACAGTTACAGACAGTGAGTCAGGCTCACGGAGGCTCTTCCTGTAAACTCAGACGCTAACATGGACATGTGTGTCAGAGACTGACCAGGTCGTTAGGACTCGGGTGGGCAGGGTCAGCGAAAGGGTGAACAGACTCAATGAATCCTTGGTTCAAAGACCTTTTGATTTTAGGGATTTGGCAAACTCAAAACTCCCAGTCCGTTCTTACGTGGTTTTGACTGAATTAATGTATTTACAGTTCTGTATATGGACAGTTCAACAATATAACTGTGACCCTGTTTACACGACAGTGATCCAATGAAAATTGAATTTTTTTTCCATTTCTATTAACACGATTACATGAAGATGTTCTAATTACAATCCTGTACACAGAAATGGCATAAATCGAAAAGGTGTAATACCCCTGCCACGCCACTAGTTGGTGCTGGGCTTGGAGAAACAAAAGTTCTCCCTCCATTCTTCATCGACTACATGGTTTACAAGGTGACCCCACCACTGGCTTGTTCTCCCGGGTCGCGTCCAGCAGCGCCGCCTCGTCATGTTTCTACTTAACGGAGTGGCGCTGAATGAGAGCCGTGTTCGAGGATTTAAGCACAGAGGCATAAAATGAGCTCCGTGTTGGAGACATGCAGTTATAAGAGTCAGAAGCACAAATATTACTCTGGTGTCTGGCATTCTGTAGTTTCTTCTTCTGTGGATTGTAGAGAGCCGTTATGAAAGTGTCATACTAGCTGGAAGAAAAGATCCGTTTATTCTGTTTCCAAGACGACGGACACCGGTACGTTTCAGAAACATCGCAGTCTGGAACCCGTTCTCACACTGTGCCGCTGTCAGAGACAACATTGTCAGGTGGTTTCATGTAAATGTACACTGCAAACGCAACAAAACTCTTGTTGTCGTGTAAACGGGACCTGTGATGGAATATCGTTTTCCTGAAAAACACACCGCGCATTGTGTTTATGGGTTTAAAGTTGGCACAGAACTGTATGATGATATGGATCTGAGAAGGCCAGAGGCCTGATCACACGTATGTTCCTTCTAACCCTGTTTGTAGGTGGCTCTCGAGCTGAGTGCTGTACTTCGCCATGGCAACCCTGTTTGTAGGTGGCTCTCGAGCTGAGTGCTGTACTTCGCCATGGCAACCCTCTGCTGAATTTTCATCTGTTTTCATCAACTTGGATTTTGGTGAAATATACGAGGGGTGAATGTAGCAAGTGTGTAAAATGTTTATATTTCTCCCCAAATCCTTCCTCATCTTTTGTTTTTCTTGGTTTCTGAATTGTATTTTATTTTGGTGGAGAAGCTTTTAGTTTCCTGTTTCCTGTTTTCGCGTCATATCCTGAGTGCTCCCCAGCGCGGGGCTCTGTAAGTCTACAGAGCTGCCTTCTGTCTGTGTATTAAAATATTCAACATTTCAAAACTGTTTTATGTTGAGTGCAGCACTGCAGTGGGTATTTAATTCCCACGTTAGTCGCATTAATCGAGTTCACCGGGCCGACGTGGTTATTTTGTTCTGGTTGGTTGAGCTGCGTGTGGGGAGGTTACAGCCAAAGACCTATTCTTGTTTTAAACAGAATAAACCTGCTGCAACACTCGTCTGCTGGTTCCTTTTGCCCATTACACACAACAGATGAGTTAGATGAAGGCGGCTACAATTGGATGGGGTCAAAGGTCACCTGGTGACATCATAATGTAGAGCTGCGTATCATCATAGTTATGGTAGCTGATCTTATAACCTGAGCCAGTGGGAGCAGATAAATATTGAATAAGAGGGTCCTAGGATTGAACCTTGGGGTACCCCACATGTGACCTTTGACCTCTGATGAGAAGTTTCCGATTGAAACAAAGAAATCCCTGTTCTTTATGTAGGATTCAAACCAGCTGAGTTCTGGACCGGAGAGTCCGACCCGACTCTCCAGTCGGTTCAGAAAAA
Source organism: Poecilia reticulata (assembly GCF_904066995.2). NCBI lineage: Eukaryota > Metazoa > Chordata > Actinopteri > Cyprinodontiformes > Poeciliidae > Poecilia > Poecilia reticulata. The sequence continues at coordinate 27,874,529 of NC_088841.1, forward strand.
ATGTCCTGATCAACACTGAGGTCCAACAGAACCAGAACCAGCACTGTGGTTCTCCCACAGTCCGTATTTATGTGGATATCATTGAACACTTTGACTAGGCCAGTCTACGTGCTGTGGTAACTATGGAAACCAGACTGGAAGGAGTCAAATCGGCCGGTTATCGTTGGGAAGTTGTTTAACTGTTGAAGCTTTTTTAATAACTTTGCTGATGAATGGGAGGTCAGAGGTCAGAGGTCAGCCTGTAGTTCGGCAGTAGTGATTTTATCAGTGGTTTGATAACGGCTGTTTTCACAGGGGAAACACCTGAAGAGAGCGATGAGTTACTATCTGGACCAGATCATTAACGACAGGCAGGACTTTCTTAAAGAAATGTGAGGGTCGGAACCGGAGCTTCACTGACTTATCATGTTTTCTAGGGTTTTATAATGTAGTAGTTGAAATTGGGTCATTTTTTCTGCATCTGTTTTGTTTGGGCCCAGCTTTGGTTCTGGCTTTGGAGTGGATGTGCAGATTAATCCTCTGATCTTTTGAATTTTCTCTGAGAAGAAGCTGAAAACTTGTTGCAGGCATTAGATTGGAGTTCAGGTGGTAACGTCATAGGAGGGTTTGTGAGCCTGTCAACAGTGGCAAATAAAGCTCGAGCGTTGTTAGTGTTTTTGTTTATGACATCTGCAAAGAAAGCCTCTCTGGCATGTTTTAGTGTGGAGTGATAGTTACGTAGTCTTTCTTTATAGATGTCATAATAAACGTGACGTTGAATTTTTTCTCGTAGGCGGTTACGGGCAGTCTGAGGTGTGAAGCGTCTGTTGTTCAGGCCAATAGTTTCATCAGCTGTGTGTCGCTGGTCTGTCCCAGTCCTCAGATGGACGAGCCAGAAGTCCATCTGGTGCTGGAGCGGTCAGACGAGGATGAGGTCGATCTGCAGTAGAGCTAGTCTGTTGGAAACCAACTCTTTAACGGCCGATGGTCCGATAACGGACACTGAGCCGTGCAGCTGCCGCTCTAGTGGACGTCCCTGCATTCAACACGCCAACGGCTCCACATTTCATGAGACACATGAGGCTTTATGACCTGTGACAAAATGTAACATTATGGGGCCTTTTATTGTCTCCAGTCCAAGGGTTGTCCAAATGTTGCCAATTATGGTCTGATTACCCCGTGGACTTTCCCCACCCTGCACTGGGTAAAAAAACAACTCACTGACAGCAGGTTGGATTGAAAATTATACACAGATCAAGAGAGATATTACTTTGGTACAATAAGATGTCAGCAAATGCTCATTTACAGTTGTTAACTCCACATGGCAACAGTATTGAACATGGAGTGTTTATAGTTTGCTCAGTATAGGCGATTCTGTGGAGAGGGTCTTCCTACCGTTGGAGCTGGATCCATAGACCAGCAGCAGGTAGAAGAGTTGGTCGGAGGTGAAGCTGAAGTTGCTGGAAGTGAAGATGGCGTTCTTGGAGATGAATGTGCAGCCCAGGACCCCGTTCTGGTTGGAGGTCTGTATATCTGAGAGGGCTCCCTGCCAGAGACATTCACTGGTCATCCTCTGAGGAACCAACCTCTGAACGCTCCTCGACCAGGACGTCCTGGTGGGGTGAAGTACCTTAGGTTGAACCGTTGGAGCTGTTCGCCCAACAGAGAAGGCCCGCTGCACATCAACAGCTCCGGTGCTGTTCAGGCCACAGAGGTAGATGTCATCTTGACCCTGAGGATGGGAGACGGAGCAGAAGCTCAACCTTCTGACACTGCAGCACTGGAAAGGTCCAGGAAACATTTGGACTTCATAACCAACATCTGGTTTGGTTTCCTCACCATATTCTGATCATCTGACCACCCAAAAGCTACGTATCCCTGAGCCGGTCCGGACAGCTCGTACTGGACCCCGGATTCGGGCGGAGTCAGAAGTCTGGCTGACATGAAGAAGCAGTTGGAGCTGGAGGAGGGATCACAGTTTGTGGGCTGGCTGAAGCACAGCTTGGTGGAACCGCAGCCGACATTGGAGATGGACTGGAGGGAGACAGGACCAATCAGAGAGACTCCTGGGCAGTGGAGGGAACTGGTTCTGACCCAAAGGCTGGAACTGGTTCTGACCCAAAGGCTGGAACTGGTTCTGACCCAAAGGAAGGAACTGGTTCTGACCCAAAGGCTAGAACTGGTTCTGACCCACAGGCTAGAACTGGTTCTGACCCACAGGCTAGAACTGGTTCTGACCCCAAGGCTGGAACTGGTTCTGACCCCAAGGCTGGAACTGGTTCTGACCCCAAGGCTGGAACTGGTTCTGACCCACAGGCTAGAACTGGTTCTGACCCACAGGCTAGAACTGGTTCTGACCCCAAGGCTGGAACTGGTTCTGACCCCAAGGCTGGAACTGGTTCTGACCCCAAGGCTGGAACTGGTTCTGACCCCAAGGCTGGAACTGGTTCTGACCCAAAGGCTGGAACTGGTTCTGACCCCAAGGCTGGAACTGGTTCTGACCCAAAGGCTGGAACTGGTTCTGACCCAAAGGCTGGAACTGGTTCTGACCCCAAGGCTGGAACTGGTTCTGACCCAAAGGCTGGAACTGGTTCTGACCCCAAGGCTGGAACTGGTTCTGACCCAAAGGCTGGAACTGGTTCTGACCCAAAGGCTGGAACTGGTTCTGACCCAAAGGCTGGAACTGGTTCTGACCCAAAGGCTGGAACTGGTTCTGACCCAAGGCTGGAACTGGTTCTGACCCAAAGGCTGGAACTGGTTCTGACCCCAAGGCTGGAACTGGTTCTGACCCAAAGGCTGGAACTGGTTCTGACCCCAAGGCTGGAACTGGTTCTGACCCAAAGGCTGGAACTGGTTCTGACCCAAAGGAAGAAACTGGTTCTGACCCAAAGGAAGAAACTAGTTCTGACCCAAAGGAAGGAACTGGTTCTGACCCAAAGGCTGGAACTGGTTCTGACCCAAAGGCTGGAACTGGTTCTGACCCAAAGGCTGGAACTGGTTCTGACCCAAAGGAAGGAACTGGTTCTGACCCAAAGGCTGGAACTGGTTCTGACCCAAAGGCTGGAACTGGTTCAGACCCAAAGGAAGGAACCGGTTCTGACCCAAAGGAAGGAACTGGTTCTGACCCCAAGGCTGGAACTGGTTCTGACCCAAAGGAAGGAACTGGTTCTGACCCCAAGGCTGGAACTGGTTCTGACCCAAAGGAAGGAACCGGTTCTGACCCAAAGGAAGGAACTGGGTCTGACCCAAAGGGTAGAACTGGTTCTGACCCAAAGGGTAGAACTGGTTCTGACCCAAAGGAAGAAACTGGTTCTGACCCAAAGGAAGAAACTAGTTCTGACCCAAAGGAAGGAACTGGTTCTGACCCAAAGGCTGGAACTGGTTCTGACCCAAAGGGTAGAACTGGTTCTGACCCAAAGGCTGGAACTGGTTCTGACCCAAAGGCTGGAACTGGTTCTGATCCAAAGGCTGGAGCTGGTTCTGACCCAAAGGAAGAAACTAGTTCTGACCCAAAGGAAGGAACTGGTTCTGACCCAAAGGGTGGAACTGGTTCTGACCCAAAGGCTGGAACTGGTTCTGACCCAAAGGGTAGAACTGGTTCTGACCCAAAGGCTGGAACTGGTTCTGACCCAAAGGCTGGAACTGGTTCTGATCCAAAGGCTGGAACTGGTTCTGACCCAAAGGCTGGAACTGGTTCTGACCCAAAGGCTGGAACTGGTTCTGACCCCAAGGCTGGAACTGGTTCTGACCCTGGTTCTGATCCTGGTTCTGATCCTGGTTCTGATCCTGGTTCTGATTCTGGTACTGACCCTGGTACTGATCCTGGTTCTGATCCTGGTTCTGATCCTGGTTCTGACCCTGGAACTGATCCTGGTTCTGATCCTGGTTCTGATCCTGGTTCTGATCCTGGTTCTGACCCTGGTTCTGATCCTGGTTCTGATCCTGGTTCTGATTCTGGTACTGACCCTGGTACTGATCCTTGTTCTGACCCTGGTACTGATCCTGGTTCTGATCCTGGTTCTGATCCTGGTTCTGATCCTGGTTCTGATCCTGGTTCTGATCCTGGTTCTGATCCTGGTTCTGATCCTGGTTCTGATCCTGGTTCTGATCCTGGTTCTGACCCTGGTTCTGATCCTGGTTCTGACCCTGGTTCTGATCCTGGTTCTGATCCTGGTTCTGACCCTGGTTCTGATCCTGGTTCTGATCGTGGTTCTGATCCTGGTTCTGACCCTGGTTCTGATCGTGGTTCTGATCCTGGTTCTGATCCTGGTTCTGATCCTGGTTCTGACCCTGGAACTGATCCTGGTTCTGATCCTGGTTCTGACCCTGGTTCTGACCCTGGTACTGATCCTGGTTCTGATCCTGGTTCTGACCCTGGTTCTGATCCTGGTTCTGATCCTGGTTCTGACCCTGGTTCTGACCCTGGTACTGATCCTGGTTCTGATCCTGGTTCTGATCCTGGTTCTGACCCTGGTTCTGATCCTGGTTCTGATCCTGGTTCTGATCCTGGTTCTGATCCTGGTTCTGATCCTGGTTCTGATCCTGGTTCTGATCCTGGTTCTGATCCTGGTTCTGATCCTGGTTCTGATCCTGGTTCTGATCCTGGTTCTGATCCTGGTTCTGATCCTGGTTCTGATCCTGGTTCTGATCCTGGTTCTGATCCTGGTTCTGATCCTGGTTCTGACCCTGGTTCTGATCCTGGTTCTGACCCTGGTTCTGATCCTGGTTCTGATCCTGGTTCTGACCCTGGTTCTGATCCTGGTTCTGATCCTGGTTCTGACCCTGGTTCTGATCCTGGTTCTGATCCTGGTTCTGATCCTGGTTCTGATCCTGGAACTGATCCTGGTTCTGATCCTGGTTCTGATCCTGGTTCTGATCCTGGTTCTGATCCTGCTGAGGTTCAGATGTTTCTTGAGCTGATCTGGTTTTAGTTTTACGGGTCAAACTAAGTGTTCTGGTGCCTCTCAGACCCAAACGGCCCGGTTCCACCTGTGTGACTGGGAAGGTTCTGTGGTTCGGCGGTTACTCACTGTGGGCCCGGTAACTGGGGTCGTGCTCCGATTCAGACTCAGAACCGGACTTTTCACTCCGACCCAGAAAGTTCTGTAGCTCTGAACAAAGGAGGCTCTGCAGGAACGAGAAGAGAAGCAGCTGAGGTCCAGACTGAGCAGCAGAACCGCAGCAGAACCTTGAGGGACCCGACTGATTCTCACTGGAACTGGACCGATCCAACGGTCGGGTTTGAGTCCGGCTTCCACGTCACCTGGACGCTGGTCTTAGAAGAGGCAGAGGAGTGAGAGACGGCAGAGGCCTGAGGACAAGAGACAGACAGAGAGACAGAGAGACAGAGAGACACAGACAGAGACAGAGAGACAGAGACAGAGAGACACAGAGACAGAGACAGAGAGACACAGACAGAGACAGAGAGACACAGAGACACACACGGGAGCACATTAGACATTTCTGAACATCATGTGACCCCTAGTGATCCTTGGTGACCCCTAGTGATCCTTGGTGACCCCTAGTCATCCTTGGTGTCCCCTAGTGATCCTTGGTGACCCCTAGTGATCCTTGGTGACCCCTAGTCATCCTTGGTGACCCCTAGTGATCCTTGGTGACCCCTAGTGATCCTTGGTGACCCCTAGTCATCCTTGGTGTCCCCTAGTGATCCTTGGTGTCCCCTAGTGATCCTTGGTGACCCCTAGTGACCCTTGGTGACCCCTAGTCATCCTTGGTGTCCCCTAGTGATCCTTGGTGTCCCCTAGTGACCCTTGGTGACCCCTAGTGATCCTTGGTGACCCCTAGTCATCCTTGGTGTCCCCTAGTGATCCTTGGTGTCCCCTAGTGATCCTTGGTGACCCCTAGTCATCCTTGGTGTCCCCTAGTGATCCTTGGTGACCCCTAGTGACCCTTGGTGACCCCTAGTCATCCTTGGTGTCCCCTAGTGATCCTTGGTGTCCCCTAGTGACCCTTGGTGACCCCTAGTGATCCTTGGTGACCCCTAGTCATCCTTGGTGTCCCCTAGTGATCCTTGGTGTCCCCTAGTGACCCTTGGTGACCCCTAGTGATCCTTGGTGACCCCTAGTCATCCTTGGTGTCCCCTAGTGATCCTTGGTGTCCCCTAGTGATCCTTGGTGTCCCCTAGTGATCCTTGGTGTCCCCTAGTGACCCTTGGTGTCCCCTAGTGACCCTTGGTGACCGCTAGTCAGCCGTGGTGACCCCTAGTGATCCTTGGTGATCCTTGGTGACCCCTAGTGACCCTTGGTGACCCCTAGTGATGTGGTCAGTAGTAGTCCCCCCAGGCTGCTGGACCCTCCAGGCTGCTGGACCCACCAGGCTGCTGGACCCTCCAGGTTGTTGGACCCACCAGGCTGCTGGACCCTCCAGGCTGCTGGACCCACCAGGCTGCTGGACCCTCCAGGTTGTTGGACCCACCAGGCTGCTGGACCCTCCAGGCTGTTGGACCCTCCAGGCTGCTGGACCCTCCAGGCTGCTGGACCCTCCAGGCTGCTGGACCCTCCAGGCTGTTGGACCCACCAGGCTGCTGGACCCTCCAGGCTGCTGGACCCACCAGGCTGCTGGACCCTCCAGGCTGCTGGACCCACCAGGCTGCTGGACCCTCCAGGCTGCTGGACCCTCCAGGCTGCTGGACCCTCCAGGCTGCTGGACCCTCCAGGCTGCTGGACCCTCCAGGCTGTTGGACCCGCCCCAACCTGTTGCCTCAGTCCCCAGAACAGGCAGCAGTAAACGTTTCCTAGAACCCATCAGGAGTTTCTGCCTCTTTGTGTCACAGTGAACAGAAACAATCTGGTATCGGGTTGCAGGTTCCTTCTGTTCTGTTCTCTGTTCTGAGAACAAACCCACAGAACCAGAACCGCACCCTGATTATGTCAGAGCAGGTCTGTCTGGACCCTGGTTCTGGACCCTGGTTCTGGACCCTGGTTCTGGACCCTGGTTCTGGTACCATCAGGGTTGGGTTCGCCCGGTTCCAGGTTCAGTCATGAGTTTCAGTGCAGGTGGGCGGAGCACTTACAGATTTCCCGAAGCAAGCGAGGAGCCGGGCCGGAGCAGAACCCAGTAGAAACGAGCCCACGGCGGTCTGGCCCCCCGGCTGTCTGGCCTCCAGCAGGAACCCGGTAAACGGACCAGAACCCTGGAGAGAGACTGGAGAACAGGAAGGCTGTCAGACTGGGACCAGAACCTCCAGTCCAGTAAAGATCCTGCTGTTCCACGATGGGAGGTTCTGGTTCTGTGGAGCAGAACCCCCAGAACCCAGAGGGAGGAGGAAGATCAGTGACGGACCACTTCCTGTCTCCGAGGATCAGAGAAACAACAATCATTGTGAAAAAACTGCTGAGTCACAGTGAGGGAGAGAGAAACTGGTTCCCAGTGTAAACTGGTCTGGTTCCTGAGGACCAGTCCAGGGTTTTCTACCTATGAAGGGTCGGTGACTGACCTTTGACCTGTCCTCCAGACGTGCTCCACTCCGCGCTGACGGTGAACGGCGCGGCGGCGGTCTGGGCGCCGCCGGTGTGGCTGGGCTTCATGTCCGCACAGCTCTCCGACACCAGACCTGAGGGGTAGCAGCGAGCGGCCGGAGCGGACCCGATCAGAACCAGCAGCAACGTGATCCGCTTCATGATGCGCCTCCAATGAGGTGCAGCAGGAGAGCAGACGGAGGTACACCTGCCGAGGGCGGGGCTTAGCGCCGGCAGGTGACACGATGGGAGGGAAACCGGCAGACGCTGCAGTTCTCTGGTTTCCTGAGCAGCGGCGCGCGGTGATTAGCAGCAGAGGGAACTTCCTGTTCCTGCAGGAAGCTGGAGGCGACTCTGTGCTCACAGGCAGAAACAACTAAAGTTCAACTTGAAGCAGGAAAAGCAGCGACGGCTCTGACCTGACAGCTGGACGTCTGCCAGACCCGTCTGACCTTTGACCTGGCTTCAGCAGCACGAGGCTCTCAGCTTCCTGGAAACGTTTCATCTGGGAGCCGTGTGGAAATCTGTTCCCTGTCTCCCGCCTCCCAGAGAGGCGGTCCGATCATTCCTGACCCATTTCTCAGTAAAACATCATGTCGGCTTCATCAGCAGCTAAAAACAGTTTTGAATCAGTTTGTTTCCAAACTGACAAGTAAAAGTCCGTCACCAAACAGGTTCCACCATGTTGTGATGTCATCATAAAGGTGGAGCTGCCTGACAACCAAAAGACAACCTTCCTAAGAAGATGGGTGGGTCTACTTCCTGGAAAACCTCCTGGAAAATCCCCTTTAATGTGAAATATGACAGATTGCTGGATAAAACTATTCTTGTTACCTTTTGGTGGCTCAATCATATTATCACACAAACAATCACTGAGATTTTGGTAACTTTTCCTCCTCATTTGCCAAAGTTATGAGGGAGGAACCAAATATTTCAGCTGCCTGGATGTTTCCCCTCCAGAACTTGGAAACTTTACCTTCAAGTTGTAGCAAATTTCCTCCACAAAGGAAAACATGATCAGCAAGTTATGATCAGTGCTGTCATGACATGATCATGATTATGATCATCATCATGATCATAATGATCAGCAGATCACGATCATGAAAAATCACACAATGTGCTGGAGCCTGTTTGGTGGCTGACTTGTTGTCGTGCTTAATTGACGAAAGCTGAAAGTCCGATTCTCTTGTGAAAAACAACAAACTGGTGAAAGAAGACCTGGTTTATTTATTTTATCATTTGTTTAGCTGCCGACGAAGCTGAAAGTTACGACACTGACATGATGTTTTACTGAAATCGATCAGAAATGATCGGACCGTCTCTCTGATCGGACCGTCTCTCTGATCGGACCGTCTCTCTGATCGGACCGTCTCTCTGATCGGACCGTCTCTCAGGCTCCCGACAGGGAGCAGATTTTCACACGGCTCCAAGTTTAAATCAACCGCCGAGTCGCTCAGGTCGGGACTGAAACCCTAAAAAAGCCTCAAAGAGTGATTTCACCAACCCTAAAGATCTTCTCCATATAAATACATGTTAATAATGTAGCTACCTTAGCTCAGCCCTCCTAGCATCCAGACTAATGACAGCAGGGCTGAGGCCCATTCATTAAACTGTCAGGAGTTAGCTTAGCAATGCTAACTCAACAGCTGGATGCCGGTCCAGGCTGAATACTGGTGTGAAGGCCAGTTTAACGGGACTGAGTGGCGAGAAGGCGGAGAAATTTAAAAGATTTGAATTAAAGCTCAACACTGCCACTTGGGGAATGTTATTAGCCAACAACTTCAAACACCACAAATGACAAATTCACTTTGACAGCAACCTGAGGTCTACAAAAATACATTTAATTAATTAACACAGAATCCTATTAAATAAAAAACGGGCTTTACGCGTACTGCATCATCCCTGAGCAAATCTAAATGTTTCAGCTAGTCCTCGCCACACGTTTAAATCCTATTTATTTCCATTCATCTGCCAAATGAAACCTGCTGTTTTAGGGCTACATGTTTAAGAAACATGCTAATGTTTCATTAAAAAGTTTCCTCTGGTCACATTTCAGTCCGTTTTCTCATCAACATGCCAGCTTTTAGAGCGATGCGCGTTCCCGCGACAGGGAGCGCGGTTTTCGGCATAAAGCCGGGAAAATACGGCGGTGAAATGTCGCGTACCGTATTGACCGATACGGGACGCGATTGGTTCCGTATTACTATAAATAGACACGCCTGTCGCACACATATCAACACTAAATGTGACTATAATGACCAAAATAAAACAGGATATATTAAGGCCAGCTACATTCTAGTGGCGGGAGCTAAAGGACCCCAGAACGCCATGCAGACATTGGGGTCAGGAGGTCAGCGGGCGAGAGGCTGGGTCACCTGGACAGGTCACCAGTCCGTCACTGGGTTTTTGTATCATTTCTTATTTCCATTGGGGTTTAGGTTACATCACATTGTACATCAGGACACTTCACTCATCTATCAGCACAACTGGTGGAGATGTGACATATTAATTAAAGGGTTAAATTAAATTAAATTAAAGATCAGAAGAGCTGTGAGAACGAAAGCTAACAGCTGGATGCTAAACAACGAGCCAGTTATAACAGATACTGAATATGAAAGAACTGATATGTAAAGATGTTTAATTAACTGGGCTGATAAAGAGAATAAGGTTTTGTGTGTAAGCCTTGCTTGTCCTGATCCTCCTCACCTGCAGGTGGCGGTAATGCGCCACGTCGCTGTTTATGCCATGATCTCCACAACAAGAAGCAGCAGCGCCAGCCGCAGACGCAGTTTGGCCATTTGGCTCCTCCAGATGGTTTTACTGGTCTTCCTGGTGGTTTTCAGGGGTTTTGGGTTATTTCCAGTAAAACCAGTCAGTCCATCTCAGTTTTCTGCTCTTGAGACAGGAGAACGTCACTGAGCGCGTCATGGCGGCCGACCGGCGCGAGGAAAAAGGTAGGCCATTAGCTGTTAGCATTAGCATCACGGTGACGTATTTATTTATCAATATTGACCAAACACCCGCGAAATTAACAATATGTCTACGTGATATGTAGACCTGTCGGTGCGCAGAGAACCACTGCGCAGCAGCGGAGCTAAAGGAGCTAGCAGCTAATGGGCGCTGTTAGCATTAGCACCACGGCGGCGTCTTTGTTCCTTCAGTTCATCTGTGGAAATGATCCGTTTCTATCTCAGTTCGTCCTGATGAGAACAGCGGTCCGTTCCACGCGTCTATTGGGCGTTTTGAGTCGGGTCCAGATTCGAGCCGGAGATGACCCAAAGTGGGTCCAGCGGAACCGATGCTCTGACTATAGGCGCTACCTCGTCAGATTTTCCTACCGGATGGACAGCCAAGTCTATCGGTCCGTGCTACCCGTCCAAAACTGCTACCGTCATGTTTACAAACAGAAAGCTGCAGCGGGTTGTTAATGTTGATACACTTTATAACATTATCTGCTTATTGGTCAGGGTTAGCTTAGCATCGGAACAGTTTATGTACAGGACGAAGCCACAATGAGGTCCCTTCCGTCATCAGAATGTCCTACCTGTTAAAATGTGTTAAAAACATTGAAGTTTGTAAGAATAAAACTATCAGACAAGAGAAACAGGTTTTTATTGGAATTACAGACAAATGACCGCATTAATACACTTTATTAAATGCAGCTGCAATGTGTCACTGATGACGTGATTCATTAACTCTGACATCACAACGATACAGTAAACATGAAGTAATGCAGCAGCTTGATGAAAACCAGGTATTTAAATAAAGTTTACTAAACGTCCACAGGTGGGATAAGTTCTGCTGACGCGGCATCGGGTCCTGATGAGGCTTTTAATGTGAAAGGATCATAAATAAACCAGGTGTTGGACACACTGAGAGATGGATCCATGGTGATGGAGGTACATGAACGTCTCCATGGTTCATCTTCGCTCAGTGGTTGTTATGGTTACTGAAATACGATCTGAAGAATAATCACAACAACATGGTTTCCTTTACTCCCGATGAGATGAAATGCTCCAACATGAGATGAAAATCAAAGTGACATTAACAGCAGAATAACTCTGGAGCTTGGTGACCCCTGACCCCCAGCAGAGCAGACATGATGCATCTTTACTGTAAAGTTACGATCATAAGGTTTTAATTCATCACATGTTTTTCTGTCGGCTGGGATTCTGCAGCTCATGTCTGTGTTGTGGAGCAGGGGGGGCACATGTTAGCTGCTGCAGCATGGGGGGCACATGTTAGCCGCTGCAGCGTGGGGGGGCACATGTTAGCTGCTGCAGCATGGGGGGCACATGTTAGCCGCTGCAGCGTGGGGGGGCACATGTTAGCTGCTGCAGCATGGGGGGGCACATGTTAGCTGCCGCAGCGTGGGGGGGTCACATGTTAACTGCTGCAGCGTGGGGGGGGGGGCACATGTTAGCCGCTGTAGCGTGGGGGGGGCACATGTTAGCCGCTGAAGCGTGGGGGGGTCACATGTTAGCCGCTGCAGCGTGGGGGGGCACATGTTAGCCGCCGCAGCGTGGGGGGGGTCACATGTTAACCGCTGCAGCGTGGGGGGGTCACATGTTAGCTGCTGCAGCGTGGGGGGGGTCACATGTTAGCCGCTGCAGCGTGGGCGGGCACATGTTAGCTGCTGCAGCGTGGGGGGTCACATGTTAGCTGCCGCAGCGCGGGGGGTCACATGTTAGCTGCCGCAGCGTGGGGGGGCACATGTTAGCTGCCGCAGCGTGGGGGGGGCACATGTTAGCTGCCGCAGCGTGGGCGGGGCACATGTTAGCTGCTGCAGCGTGGGGGGTCACATGTTAGCCGCTGCAGCGTGGGGGGGGCACATGTTAGCCGCTGCAGCGTGGGGGGTCACATGTTAGTTGCTGCAGCGTGGGGGGTCACATGTTAGCTGCCGCAGCGTGGGGGGGGCACATGTTAGCCGCTGCAGCGTGGGGGGTCACATGTTAGTTGCTGCAGCGTGGGGGGTCACATGTTAGCTGCCGCAGCGTGGGGGGGGGGCACATGTTAGCCGCTGCAGCGTGGGGGGTCACATGTTAGTTGCTGCAGCGTGGGGGGTCACATGTTAGCTGCTGCAGCGTGGGGGGGGCACATGTTAGCTGCTGCAGCCAAAAATAGCCCCGTATTCATCATCCAGTTTCTATTACATGTGACTAAAGTTACATGTCTGTCCCTCTGTCTCTGTCCCTCTCTCTCTGTCCCCCTCTCTCTCTGTCCCCCGTCTCTCTGTCCCCCTCTCCCACCGTCTCTTGGACGTCCTCATTGTCTCGGTTCTGCTTCAGACGGGGAGCTGAACGTTCTGGAGGATCTTCTGACCGAAGCGCCGGATCAGGATGACGAGCTCTACAATCCGGAGACGGAGCGCGACGTCGGCGACAAGAAAGGTACGGAACCTGGACTCTGTTCTGGTTCTGGATCGGTTCTGTCTGACCTCACATGATGCCACTGTAAGCGATGATGTCACAGCTTCAGGTCTCTCTCTCTCTCAGGAGTGAAGAGGAAGAGCGAGCGATCGGACAGCCAAGACGTGAAGAGGCTCCGCCCCTCGTCAGGCCACGCCCCCTCCAGGTCCTCTGGGAAGCGGGCGCTGAGCTCCAAGAAGCCGTCCAGCCCGCGCCGCCACGCCGCCGCCTACCATCACGAGTACTACGATGAGCGAAAGGGTCGGCGCGTGGCCCGAGAAGGCCCACGGAGTCGCGTCACGGAGGACAGTCGGCGCCGGGAGTCGCAGCGCGGCGTGGAGGCTCTGAGTCGGGTAACGACCCTCACCTGAGCGCGCCGCCTGCCGCTCATGTCTCCGCTCACTTCCTGTTTGTTTTCAGAAGCTGCGTCACGACGACAGGCGAGTGAGCCCCTCCCCTCACGGCGAGGACAACCAATCAGAGGAGGAGGCGGAGTACAGCTCAGAGCCGGCGTCAGGAAGCTCCTCCCCCGCCGGCTCGCACGGCGACGATGAGGAGGAGGAAGAGGATGAGGACAATCAGGAGGAGGAGGGGGAGGAGGGCATGGAGGAGGAAGAGGAGGAGGAGGAGGAGGGAGAGAAGGAGGATGACGATGAGGAGGAGGATGAATATGATGAGCGTCATGGCGACGGGAACGACTACGACACGCGCAGCGAGGCCGGCGACTCTCGCTCCGCCTCCTCCGTCAGCTTCTCCGACGGAGAGTCGGGACGCTCAGGCTCCGCCTCCGAAGCCTCAGGTAACCATGGCAACGACCGCCGTTCACCTGAGCAGCTGAAATCGGCGCTGTGCTTTTATTCTGAAATCAGTGCTCGGCTTTTATTCTGAAAGGGTCGGAGAAGAAGCGAGAGAAGCTGTCGTCGTCGGTTCGAGCCGTTCGGAAAGGAATGGAGAGTAAGAACCTTCCAGGCCCGGCGGAACCGACCCGGCGGTACCGACCCGGCGGTCCTGACCCGGCGGTACCGACTCGGCCCGCTGCCTGAACGTGCCTCTTGTTGCAGATCCCACCAGCAAGCTGCGCTACATCCTGCGGGAAGCCCGCTTCTTCCTCATCAAGAGCAACAACCACGAGAACGTCTCCCTGGCCAAGGCCAAGGTCGGTCCACAGCCCCTCTGCTGCCGGCGCCGCCGCCGCCACCGCCGTGCACTAATGTTGGTTACTGTGCTCTGTCTCCATGGCGACCGTGTCCTGCCTTCAGGGCGTCTGGTCCACACTGCCGGTCAACGAGAAGAAACTGAACGCCGCCTTCCAGTCGGCGCGAAGCGTCATCCTCGTCTTCTCCGTCAGGGAGAGCGGCAAGTTCCAAGGTGCCTTCATCTGCTTCCTGTTTCCTCCTCATGGCTCTGACTTCCTGTTTCCTCCTCATGGCTCTGACTTCCTGTTTCCTCCTCATCTGTCTGACTTCCTGTTTCCACGGCTCTGACTTCCTGTTTCCACGGCTCTGTCTTCCTGTTTCCACGGCTCTGACTTCCTGTTTCCTCCTCATCGCTCTGACTTCCTGTTTCCCTGGCTCTGACTTCCTGTTTCCTCCTCATCGCTCTGACTTCCTGTTTCCTCATCGCTCTGACTTCCTGTTTCCTCATCGCTCTGACTTCCTGTTTCCCTGACTCTGACTTCCTGTTTCCCTGACTCTGACTTCCTGTTTCCCTGACTCTGACTTCCTGTTTCCCTGACTCTGACTTCCTGTTTCCCTGACTCTGACTTCCTGTTTCCCTGACTCTTACTTCCTGTTTCCCTGACTCTGACTTCCTGTTTCCCTGACTCTGACTTCCTGTTTCCCTGACTCTGACTTCCTGTTTCCCTGACTCTTACTTCCTGTTTCCCTGGCTCCGACTTCCTGTTTCCCTGGCTCCGACTTCCTGTTTCCCTGGCTCTGACTTCCTGTTTCCTCCTCATCTCTATGACTTCCTGTTTCCACAGCTCTGACTTCCTGTTTCCCTGGCTCTGACTTCCTGTTTCCTCCTCATCGCTCTGACTTCCTGTTTCCTCCTCATGGCTCTGACTTCCTGTTTCCTCCTCATGGCTCTGACTTCCTGTTTCCTCCTCATGGCTCTGACTTCCTGTTTCCTCCTCATCGCTCTGACTTCCTGTTTCCTCCTCATCGCTCTGACTTCCTGTTTCCTCCTCATCGCTCTGACTTCCTGTTTCCCTGGCTCTGACTTCCTGTTTCCCTGGCTATGACTTCCTGTTTCCTCCTCATCGCTCTGACTTCCTGTTTCCTCCTCATGGCTCTGACTTCCTGTTTCCACAGCTCTGACTTCCTGTTTCCTCCTCATCGCTCTGACTTCCTGTTTCCTCCTCATCGCTCTGACTTCCTGTTTCCCTGACTCTGACTTCCTGTTTCCCTGACTCTGACTTCCTGTTTCCCTGACTCTTACTTCCTGTTTCCCTGACTCTTACTTCCTGTTTCCCTGACTCTGACTTCCTGTTTCCCTGACTCTGACTTCCTGTTTCCCTGACTCTGACTTCCTGTTTCCCTGACTCTTACTTCCTGTTTCCCTGGCTCCGACTTCCTGTTTCCCTGGCTCCGACTTCCTGTTTCCCTGGCTCTGACTTCCTGTTTCCTCCTCATCTCTATGACTTCCTGTTTCCACAGCTCTGACTTCCTGTTTCCCTGGCTCTGACTTCCTGTTTCCTCCTCATCGCTCTGACTTCCTGTTTCCTCCTCATGGCTCTGACTTCCTGTTTCCTCCTCATGGCTCTGACTTCCTGTTTCCTCCTCATGGCTCTGACTTCCTGTTTCCTCCTCATGGCTCTGACTTCCTGTTTCCTCCTCATCGCTCTGACTTCCTGTTTCCTCCTCATCGCTCTGACTTCCTGTTTCCCTGGCTCTGACTTCCTGTTTCCCTGGCTATGACTTCCTGTTTCCTCCTCATCGCTCTGACTTCCTGTTTCCTCCTCATGGCTCTGACTTCCTGTTTCCACAGCTCTGACTTCCTGTTTCCTCCTCATCGCTCTGACTTCCTGTTTCCTCCTCATCGCTCTGACTTCCTGTTTCCTCCTCATCGCTCTGACTTCCTGTTTCCTCCTCATCGCTCTGACTTCCTGTTTCCTCCTCATCGCTCTGACTTCCTGTTTCCCTGGCTATGACTTCCTGTTTCCTCCTCATCGCTCTGACTTCCTGTTTCCTGCAGGTTTCGCTCGCCTGTCGTCGGAGTCCCACCATGACGGTTCTCCGATCCACTGGGTTCTTCCGGCCGGGATGAACGCCAAGATGCTGGGCGGAGTCTTCAAGATCGACTGGCTCTGCAGGTCAGCTGCTTCCGGAACCCGGACCGACCCGGTTCTGGTCGGACCCGGTTCTGACAGCCCTGTGTTGCAGGAGGGAGCTGCCCTTCATCAAGACGGCTCACCTGTTTAACCCCTGGAACGACAACAAGCCCGTGAAGATCGGACGGGACGGCCAGGTGAGCCCGTCCAGGTCCAGACTCCGGTCCCGTCCAGGTCGGGTCCTGGCTCCGGTCCAGGTCCCGTCCAGGTCCAGACTCCGGTCCCGGTTCCTCTCCAACCCTGCGCTCTGTTGCAGGAGATCCAGCCGAAGGTGGGCGCCCAGCTGTGCGCCCTGTTCCCATTGGACGAGAGCGTGGACGTGCACCACGTGGCGCGACGCGTGCGTCAGAAGGGCCAGACGCCGTCAGAGCTGCGTCCGCGCGGCCGCCCGCCGCAGCGCGAGCCGGGAAGGTTAGCCAATCACCGAGCTCCTCCCCCCGCTTCCTGTTCTGCCACCGCAACACGGCGCCACCTGCTGCCGGACCACGGACACGGCGCCGCTCTGTTGTTGCGCCGTTTTGGTTGAAGCTTTGAGTCAGGCAGGAAGTAGTTCCCCGGCGGCGTGATGAGGTCACCAGATTGAGGAGTTGATGTGTGATTGGAGCGCCGCCGGCTGATGATGGCGGCAGAGCGGCGCAGGATGGAATTTCTCTCATGATGAAATTTTGTCTTTGCAGGAAGTTGTTTGGCGGGTAGTCGGACTGTGGCTGACCTTTCAGAATAAAAGGACGATGGACTGATGGGGGGAGGGGGGTGGAACTGTTTCTGGCTTTGAGCAGGTGTGCGGGGGCGGGGCTTCCTGGCTTTCTGTGAGGTAAATCACAGAAACGAAGGACTTTTGGACTGACAGCAGGGCCCCCCCCACCTCAAGGACAGTGTTGTCCCCTCCTACCCCCCCCTGCTGGGGCAGACTGTCGGGGGGAGGGGGGCTGATGGACTGATCTGGCGCCGGGGGGAGGAGCCGACGGACGCCGGAACGCCCTGATTGGTTGCCTGTGTTCAGGACTGTTGGTATGGAGGGGGCGGGGCTTGGGCTCAAAGGGGCGGGGCTTTCGGTGTTGATTAACAGGACTGCACCATCATCATCACCATCACCCTTTCAAAATAAGAGGGTCTGTAATGGACGTGATGAGGAACTGTTTGTTAGTTTTCCCTAACGGCTCCAGCAGCGGTATGTCGCCCTCCAGAGGCTTCTTCTGTTTCCTTCCTGTGTGAGTGAGAGTGTGACTAGAGCCAGGGTCAGAACCAGAACCGACCCGACCCGCAGGACCGTCGCTGGGAGGACGCTAACCTGAGCGCGGGTCTGTGGACCGGGTAACTGTCGCCATGGTGACAGGATCAGAACGGCAGCAGGTAATGTACCAGGGTTCATCACCATGACGACAGCAGCAGCACCTGGCTGCTCTGACCCCGCCTCCCTGCTCAGGCGCCTGCAGACGACGCTCAGGGAATACTGTACCTGCCTCCATGTGTGTGAGGCTGAGTGTGTGTGTGTGATTTTGTCCGTGTGTGTGTGTCTTAATTGTGGACTTGTTCATGTAGGCGTCGACCTGAAGAGTACGACCTTCACGGCAGGAAGCGACCGCGAGCCGACGGCCCGCCCGACTTCAACCAGCGGCCAGGTGCAGATCACCTGTTCACATGCCTGCTAGCATGCTAGTTTAGCCTGCTAACTAAACAGCTCTGCCTCTTCACCTGTTAGCTTAGCGGAGTAACGTTTACCTGTCATTAACTGTTACTCATCATCAGGATTCATCCCGGACCTACGGAGCCAGCCGGTGGACAGGTGAGACTCACCTGGCAGTGGGCGGGGCCTCAGTTTCAGGTAGAAAGTAAGATGTGATGTTTCTTCCTGCAGGAGATTCTCCGGCGTGAGGCGAGACGTCTTCCTGAACGGGGTGAGTCTGGGGGCGTGGCCTCTGCTGCGTGATGTCGGCGCGCTCACCTGTATGACGTCTACCTGTGTTCACCTGTTTCAGTCCTACGACTACATGAGGGACTACCACCACAGCGTGGGGCCCCCGGCTCCCTGGCAGACTCTGGTATGGTTCTTGGTTCTGATTGGATCAGGCATGCTAGCTTGCTGAGCCACCTCACCTGGCAGGTGCACCTGGAGGCGGGGCCAGGGCCGTTTTACTGGTTTAGATTCGACCAATCAGAGAGGAGTTAAACTAGAGCGTTCTGATTGGTTGCTGGTTCCCATGAGCCCGCTCCCTTGGGAACCGGTTCTAAGCCCCGCCCCCGACCAACTGACCCTTCCTGTTTGTGTGGACAGGCGGCGTACCCCGGCGTGGAGCAGCAGCCCCCCCACCACCCCCCCTACTACCACCACAGCCACCCCCCGCCGCCCCCCCACCAGGCCTTCCACCACCACCACCCCTCCCTGCCGCCGCACGAGGCTCCGCCCCCTCGCTTCAGAGACAAGCAGCGCCTGCCGCAGCACCGCGCCTTCGCGTCCAGCCCGGTGAGTTCTGGTCCGGTTCTAAGTGATCCGGGTCAGAACCTTCTGGGTCTGACTTCCTGTTTCCTGTCCTGCAGCACGACTACGACATGCGAGTGGACGACTTCCTGCGGCGCACGCAAGCGGTGGTGAGCAGCCGGCGTGAGCGCGAGCGGCAGCGGGAGAGAGAGCGCGGCGGGCCGCGGCGCGACCGCGAGCGAGAGCGGGCGAGGGACAGAGACAGGGAGAGAGAGAGGGACAAGGAGAGGGGGCGGTACCGCAGGTGATCGCTTGGAACTGAGCGCTCTTATTTTGACAGTCTGACTTCCCCTTCATTTTCAAATTATGTATAAATAGCTGCAGGATGACATCATCAGTGTTCACGTCTGTTTCTTCAATAAAGTTTCTTTGGTCAAACTTTTACTTTGAAAGTCTGTAAAAACTTTTTTATGGTGACTTCATTTCCCAGAATGCTCTGTCAGTCTGTAGGCTGGGGGCCAACAGAGGGGCGGGGCCTTCCTAGACACAAACAATACTGGTTTTATTGTGAAAGGTTGGATGTTTCCTGTTGGATCCTTCATATTAAAAGTTTTTTAATGTTCCACATGAAGCCTGCCTGTTTTGTCACTTCCTGTTTGATTTCCTGCTGTCTGATTGGTTGTCGTCTTGCTGATTGGAGAGTCAGAGGGGGCGGAGCCTGAGACTCCTTCCTGCTGGATGATCCGGATCAGAACCGCCTCAGCGAAGTTCGGTCCAGAACTTTAGACCCGGCAGAATCGGAACATCCGACCCACATTCAGTGGGGACTCAGAACCTTGAAGCGGGTCCAAATGCAAGTTTCAGACCAGAAAGGGCTTCGACCTGGTGACCCAGAGTTCTTTTGGACCCGGTTCAATAACCAGACCTGCTGGAGTCAGGGCAATGTGACTCAATCTCAAGATAAATCAGAACCAGCAGTTTGGACCCGGTTCTTTTATTGCTGGTCAGAAGAAACGTGAAACCATCTAAACCTTTTGGACTTTAGAAAAGCTGGACCAGGTCCGAGGTCCAGAACCCCAGCGGTTCTTAAAGGTAGAACCCAGCCTGGGTCAGAGGTCGCGTTTCTGAACGACCCTCCTGGAACTGGATGACCGGGATCGACCGGTTCCGTTTCGGATCCGGAACCTGGATTTAAGTGGTTCCTTTAGGTTAAAACTGCAACCAGCAGGTTCTGTTCGGTTCGGAACCCAGATCCTGCTGCAGGTTCTTTGTTAGTGACGTCATCGCGGCCCGGTTCGCAGCTCAGATTCTGGTACGGTCAGCATCATTCAGAACCAGCCGGGTCTTTTGCTTTGAAGGGACCGGAAAGGGCTCCGAAGGTTACAGCAACTTCCGGTTTCTCTGGAGCCGCAGGTCCACGTCAGGGTGAAGTAGCGCCGACACCGACACGCCGGAGCGGGACCGAACCGAACCGTGGCACCATGGCGGACGAGGCCACGCGCAGAGCCGTGTCACAGATCCCGCTCCTGAAGACGCACGCGGGCCCGCGGGAGCGCGCGCTGTGGCCGCAGCGGCTGAAGGAGGAGTACCAGGCTCTGATCCGGTTCGTGGAGCAGAACAAGGCTGCCGACAACGACTGGTTCCGGCTGGAGTCCAACCCGGACGGCACGCGCTGGACCGGGACCTGCTGGTTCGTACACGAGCTACTGCGCTACGAGTTTCGCGTGGAGTTCGACATCCCGGTGACGTACCCGGAAACAGCGCCGGAAGTGGCGGTTCCGGAGCTGGACGGGAAGACCGCCAAGATGTTCCGAGGCGGGAAGATCTGCCTGACCGAACACTTCGCCCCGCTGTGGGCGCGCAACGTGCCGCGCTTCGGGCTCGCGCACCTGATGGCGCTCGGGCTCGCGCCTTGGCTGGCCGTGGAAATCCCGGACCTGATCAGCAAAGGTCACGTGGTCCACAAGGAGAAGCCGCGTGATGTGGCGGAGTGACGTCAGAGCGGTGACATGGACAGGGTTCCGGTTCTGGAACTGTCAGCAGAAACAACACTTCCGGTTCTGCTGTGAAAATGTGATTGCACAGAAAATAAAGTTCTGGTTCCGAGTGTCTGTCTGGTTCTCTTACTACCCACCGGGTCATGCAGCATCCTCCAGAACCGGCACCACTCTATAAACTGGGCCTGGTTCTGGACCTGCAGGTTTTCTCCTCAGTCTGGTTCAGAGCCAGACGGTTCTGGTTCGTTTGCACAGAAGCAGCAGTGTGGTGGGGAACCGAGCCGGTACCAGAACCTCTTTGCTCTGGAAGACCCACCTGTGTTGTTCTGTTGAAGGTCCAGAACTTTCTGATTAGTTCTGAACTCGTTGGGATCCGGAAAAGGAACCCATAAGGTTCTGAGAACTGGGCCCAACCCGCCTCGGCGTGAGCGGCGATCCGATGAGGTCAGAGCTGGAGGTGCTCCCTGATTGGTGGAACCTGTCATAATAATAATGAGCAGCAGGAGGCGCCGGTTCCCCAACAGTTTTATTAAACCTGTTTGACAGACAGGATGTAGCTCAGTACACCTGGATAAGCCCCGCCCACTCCGCCACAGGCCACACCCCATTTTCTATCACGTTGCTAGGCGACGACTTCCAGTCCCAGCTCTTCACGGGGACGCTCCAGGTGCCGCCGTAGTTCGCCATCACGTAGTCCAGCGTTTCACACGGAACACGAACTTTGACCTCTAGGAGCTCCGCCCAGCACAGGGAGAACGAAGGGAAGACGTACCTGGAGAAGAAGAAGAGATAATATTCACATTCAGACAAACAAGACCAGAGAAGAAGAAGATGGCGGACGGCAGAGAGAGCTGCGCCACCAGGGGGCGCCACCAAGAATATGAACTACTGCTGACTTGATTAGTAAATGGATCAGAACCACAGAACCTTCTGTTCTGAGATCCTGGACCAGCTGGTTCTGGTTCTGGACCAGCTGGTTCTGGTTCTGTTAGATGGACCTGGAGACTCTTACTTGAACTTCCTGCCGCTCTTCGCCTGCGTTCCTCCGTTCCACACGACGTCTCCATCTCTGTAGAAGAAGAAAATGTCCAGTTTGACGTCCTCGCCCAGGAAGGACAGCTCCAGACTGTCCTCCACCTGCCCTTCAAAATAAAAGCAGACCACTCTTCAGTCTAAACCCAACCGACCGGGTCCGACTGAGAACAGAACCAGGACCTTTCCGAACTGGTGTTTGAGCGACATCCCGGCATCGCGGAACGCCGTCGTGATTTGGGGCCGGAAGTCGGAGATGAAGATCCCGATGTCGACGTCCCGGCTGTAGGAGATGACGCCGCACTGCCGGTACCATCCTGCAGGGGGCGGCAGAACCAGAGGAAAGGTGAGTCGGCCGGCCCAGTGGTTCTGATGGGGGCAGGAACTGGCCTTACCTAGACAGGTGCCGCTGCTGATCCAGAACGGGACGCCCAGCCGGTCCAGGCTCTGCGCCGCTAGCCTCAGCAGAACCTTCGCTTTCCTCCGGAACTCCACCGCCGCCGCGGACGAGTCGTCTGGGTAGAGCTGCACACAGGGAGAGAGAGAGAGTCACATGACTCCACACCTGGCTCAACTCAGACAAACCTACCTGCAGGAAGCTGCGGGCGTCATGGTAACGGCACTCCAGGAACCGGGCTTCCTGCCGCTGCGCCAGGAAGCGGGAAATGTTGCGCGGGACGCGAACGTCCAGGCCGTCCACGACGGTCAGCAGCAGCTCCGGCCTGCAGGGGGCGACACAAACGTGATGTCACATCCAGGTGACGTCACAGTAACCCCACCCCCACCAGCAGGCGCTGACCTATCGTAGGCCCCGGCGTGGCGCCCGTAGTCCAGCAGCCTGAAGGGGGCAAAGGTCGGGTCGGCGGCGGCCTTGAGGCGCAGGGCGCCGTGCCACAGGTAGCCGCCGCTGCGCTCGTACAGCAGCACCACCTGCAGACAAGGACAGGTACTGCAGCAGCCCAACACCTTCCAGAACCAGAACCGGCAGCACCTGGACCCACATGGATGATGTAACCGTGGAGACGGAACAGGAAGTGCAGCGGGATCTCTTCTCCTGACAGGGTGTCCAGGCTGGCCAGTCGGGGGTCGCGACCTCTCACCTCCAGCAGCTGGAAGCCCTTCTGCTCAGCAGCCAATAGGAAGCCAGGCTGCACAGAGACGGCGGCGTTAACAGGAAGCTGCGTTCTCCAGCAGGAAGGCGGGTCCTGAAGGCGGTGAACTCACGCTGAGCTGCCATTGGCTGGCCGGCAGAGCGAAGGACGTGATTGGCCGGCCGGCGCACAGGAAGCTGCAGTGCGGCTCGTGCATTGCCCGCTGCCGCAAAGCATCCTGGGAAAGCAGAGCAAGCGCGGCGCTGTCGGCCAGGAACAGCGGCAGCCGGAAGAACTGGGCCAGCGCCAAGAACTTCTTCAGGTTCTGCTGCAGACAGAGGAACCGGGTCAGGCTCAGGCGGAGCTGGACCGGGTCGGCGCCGGTTCTGACTCACCCATTGGACCTGGCTGGACGTCACATGACCTGCAGGGTCCAGCAGGTGGAGGCCCGGTTCCTGCAGAACACACAGAACCATTAGTCCGGGTCCGGTTGATGATCAGTCCAGGTCTGACTGAACAGAACCCGTCTGAGGGTCCAGAACCTCACAGTCCTCTGGCAAAGGTCCACTATGGTTCAGAACCAGAACCAGTCCAGAGCCAGGACTTCCTGCTGCCAACCCGTTTGGGTCCGTGTTCAGTACCTGGGTCAGAACTTGGGTTGTTGTAAAGGGTTCAATTAAAATGATCTGAGCTTTGACTAGGCCACCCAGGACTCCTCACTCAGCCTGTCCTCTTGGTTCTGCTGGTTTCTTTTGGGTCGGATTTCCGTGTCGGTTCTCAACCTGCCTCTGGTCCGCTGGCGCCCCCTGGTGGTCTGTGAGGTACTGCATGTAAACGTGACGCCGCAGCTAGCTTAGCAACGCTACACTCTTCATGGCCGCTGCGGCGCTGAGCCCCTCGCTGACCGACTGCATCTGAAATGATTTCTGTCCGCTGGTGACAGAAAAGGTTTGTTCACTGTTCATGCTTTTATTGTGACAGTCTTCACATGAGGACAAACAAAGACAGCGAGTCTCATGGTTTCATTCTGGTTGTGTTGTTGGTTGTCGGTTTGATCATCAGCTTTTATACGATAAACACTAAATATTATAATCTGAGGATCTACAGATTATTTTCCTTCTCCTGTAATTTCACTGGCAGCAGCTTGAGTTTTTCCTTCCACACAACTACTTTAATCAATCATCTGTAAAATATCATCTTGGTGTGTTCGCCACAGCGCCCCCTGTGGGCCAGCGAGTCCATGCCTCCACCTCTACCGTGCATCACCAGCAGGAACCCACAGAACTGTTCTGATTGGTCCAAATTCCTGAAACAGAAGAGGCGTGAGGCGGAGGGTCTGGACCGGAACCAGAACCAACCGGAACCACTGGCCCGTCAGCTGGAACTCCGGAATCTTCCAGGATCAGCATCGGACCGTGACTGGACCGGAACCAGCTGTTCTGCATCAGGTGACCCACTCCAGACCGAACCTGGACCGAACCTTAACGCAACACGTCTTACCTGAGCGGGAAGTCCCGCCCTCACCTTGCTGACGTAGTTCCGGTAGTAGTAGAGCTGGAACAGCAGGAACGCGCAGCTGCTCGCGAGCAGCAGCACAAACACGAAGGTCCGGTTCACACGAGGCATCCGGTACCGAGCCGTTCATGACGTCACAACCCAGCCATCCTAACGCGGCTCCGGCAGGAAACACCGCAAACCGTCCGCCGCCATCTTTAATGTTCAACAGAGAAGAAGCTGCTCGTTTCCTGCCAGCCCCTTCACAGTAAAAGTCCCGTCTTCCTGTTTGAGTTGAGCCCAGCCCGTCCCTGGTTCTGATCCAACACGTCACTGAACCCAAAAAGGACGGCTGGTGGGTTTATGAATAAAAAGCAGATTCATTCATTTCGTGTGTTGCTGGGTGCTTTTATCTGTGGAACATGATTTGTAAACCGGAACTCGGCTGTAAATATGTGGTCACGTGTACAAATATGAAGAAATGACGAATACAAATTAAAATGATTTCTACAAATGTTACATTTCTACACAGATTTTTTTACTTCAGCCTCAGAAATCTGACCATTAGAAATTCAAACCTTCTTATCTATGTCTATCTTAAAACAGGTATAAAAGAACGACACGCCTGACAAAACAAGCTCACAACAAAACATCAATTAAATGCCAAGGAGTAAAAATGAGTTTTAAGAAGCGATTTAAAATGATCCAGGCTGTTGGCAGATCTAATCTGATAATATCTAATAATAACTGATTATTAGATCTTAAAGTTCTTTAACATCTAGGGGGGTTAACCCATTTAAAACTTTATAAGTTCACAAAAGAATCTTAAAATCTATTGGATAAAAAACAGGCAGCCAGTGTAGAGAGGCCAGAGTTGGTGTTTCATGCTTCCTGGTTCCTGTGAGAAGCCGTGCTGCTGCTGCTGCTGCTGTAGCTGCTGTAGCTGCTGCTGCTGTAGCTGCTGCTGCTGCTGCTGTAGCTGTAGCTGCTGTAGCTGTAGCTGCTGTAGCTGCTGCTGCTGTAGCTGTAGCTGCTGCTGTAGCTGCTGTAGCTGTAGCTGCTGTAGCTGTAGCTGCTGTAGCTGCTGCTGCTGCTGCTGTAGCTGTAGCTGCTGTAGCTGTAGCTGCTGTAGCTGCTGCTGCTGTAGCTGTAGCTGCTGCTGTAGCTGCTGTAGCTGTAGCTGCTGTAGCTGTAGCTGCTGTAGCTGGAGCTGCAGCTGCTGTAGCTGTAGCTGCTGTAGCTGCTGCTGCTGTAGCTGTAGCTGCTGCTGTAGCTGCTGTAGCTGCTGTAGCTGCTGCTGTAGCTGCTGTAGCTGTAGCTGCTGTAGCTGCTGTAGCTGCTGCTGTAGCTGCTGTAGCTGTAGCTGCTGTAGCTGCTGTAGCTGTAGCTGCTGTAGCTGCTGTAGCTGTAGCTGCTGTAGCTGTAGCTGCAGCTGCTGTAGCTGTAGCTGCTGTAGCTGCTGTAGCTGTAGCTGCTGTAGCTGTAGCTGCAGCTGCTGTAGCTGCTGTAGCTGTAGCTGCTGTAGCTGCTGCTGCTGTAGCTGCTGTAGCTGCTGTAGCTGTAGCTGCTGTAGCTGTAGCTGCAGCTGCTGTAGCTGCTGTAGCTGTAGCTGCTGTAGCTGCAGCTGCTGTAGCTGCTGTAGCTGTAGCTGCTGTAGCTGTAGCTGCTGTAGCTGTAGCTGCTGTAGCTGTAGCTGCAGCTGCTGTAGCTGCTGCTGTAGCTGCTGTAGCTGTAGCTGCTGCTGCTGTAGCTGCTGTAGCTGCAGCTGCTGCTGTAGCTGTAGCTGCTGCAGCTGCTGCTGTAGCTGTAGCTGCTGTAGCTGTAGCTGCTGTAGCTGTAGCTGCAGCTGCTGTAGCTGCTGCTGTAGCTGTAGCTGCTGTAGCTGCTGTAGCTGTAGCTGCTGTAGCTGCAGCTGCTGTAGCTGCTGCTGTAGCTGCTGCTGCTGTAGCTGCTGTAGCTGCTGTAGCTGCTGTAGCTGTAGCTGCAGCTGCTGTAGCTGCTGCTGTAGCTGCTGTAGCTGTAGCTGCAGCTGCTGTAGCTGCTGTAGCTGTAGCTGCTGTAGCTGCTGTAGCTGTAGCTGCTGTAGCTGGAGCTGCAGCTGCTGTAGCTGTAGCTGCTGTAGCTGCTGTAGCTGTAGCTGCTGTAGCTGCTGTAGCTGCTGTAGCTGCTGTAGCTGTAGCTGCTGTAGCTGCAGCTGCTGTAGCTGCTGCTGTAGCTGCTGTAGCTGTAGCTGCTGTAGCTGTAGCTGCAGCTGCTGTAGCTGCTGCTGTAGCTGCTGCTGTAGCTGCTGTAGCTGTAGCTGCTGTAGCTGTAGCTGCTGTAGCTGCTGTAGCTGTAGCTGCTGTAGCTGTAGCTGCTGTAGCTGCTGCT
Source organism: Poecilia reticulata (assembly GCF_904066995.2). NCBI lineage: Eukaryota > Metazoa > Chordata > Actinopteri > Cyprinodontiformes > Poeciliidae > Poecilia > Poecilia reticulata. Next base: position 27,901,128 of record NC_088841.1, read on the forward strand.
GTAGCTGCTGTAGCTGTAGCTGCTGTAGCTGTAGCTGCAGCTGCTGCTGTAGCTGTAGCTGCTGCAGCTGCTGCTGTAGCTGTAGCTGCTGTAGCTGTAGCTGCTGTAGCTGTAGCTGCAGCTGCTGTAGCTGCTGCTGTAGCTGTAGCTGCTGTAGCTGCTGTAGCTGTAGCTGCTGTAGCTGTAGCTGTAGCTGCAGCTGCTGTAGCTGCTGCTGTAGCTGCTGTAGCTGCAGCTGCTGTAGCTGCTGCTGTAGCTGTAGCTGCTGTAGCTGTAGCTGCTGTAGCTGCTGCTGTAGCTGTAGCTGCTGTAGCTGCTGTAGCTGTAGCTGCTGTAGCTGCAGCTGCTGTAGCTGCTGCTGTAGCTGCTGCTGCTGTAGCTGTAGCTGCTGTAGCTGCTGTAGCTGCTGTAGCTGTAGCTGCAGCTGCTGTAGCTGCTGCTGTAGCTGCTGTAGCTGCTGTAGCTGTAGCTGCAGCTGCTGTAGCTGCTGTAGCTGTAGCTGCTGTAGCTGCTGTAGCTGTAGCTGCTGTAGCTGGAGCTGCAGCTGCTGTAGCTGCTGTAGCTGTAGCTGCTGTAGCTGCTGCTGCTGTAGCTGTAGCTGCTGCTGTAGCTGCTGTAGCTGCTGTAGCTGCTGTAGCTGTAGCTGCTGTAGCTGTAGCTGCAGCTGCTGTAGCTGCTGCTGTAGCTGCTGTAGCTGTAGCTGCAGCTGCTGTAGCTGCTGCTGTAGCTGCAGCTGCTGTAGCTGCTGTTGCTGTAGCTGCTGTAGCTGCTGTAGCTGTAGCTGCTGTAGCTGGAGCTGCAGCTGCTGTAGCTGTAGCTGCTGTAGCTGCTGTAGCTGCTGCTGCTGTAGCTGCAGCTGCTGTAGCTGCTGCTGTAGCTGCTGCTGTAGCTGCTGTAGCTGTAGCTGCTGTAGCTGTAGCTGCTGTAGCTGCTGTAGCTGTAGCTGCTGTAGCTGTAGCTGCTGTAGCTGCTGTAGCTGCTGCTGCTGTAGCTGTAGCTGCTGCAGCTGCTGCTGTAGCTGTAGCTGCTGTAGCTGTAGCTGCTGTAGCTGTAGCTGCAGCTGCTGTAGCTGCTGCTGTAGCTGTAGCTGCTGTAGCTGCTGTAGCTGTAGCTGCTGTAGCTGTAGCTGTAGCTGCAGCTGCTGTAGCTGCTGCTGTAGCTGCTGTAGCTGCAGCTGCTGTAGCTGCTGCTGTAGCTGTAGCTGCTGTAGCTGTAGCTGCTGTAGCTGCTGCTGTAGCTGTAGCTGCTGTAGCTGCTGTAGCTGTAGCTGCTGTAGCTGCAGCTGCTGTAGCTGCTGCTGTAGCTGCTGCTGCTGTAGCTGTAGCTGCTGTAGCTGCTGTAGCTGCTGTAGCTGTAGCTGCAGCTGCTGTAGCTGCTGCTGTAGCTGCTGTAGCTGCTGTAGCTGTAGCTGCAGCTGCTGTAGCTGCTGTAGCTGTAGCTGCTGTAGCTGCTGTAGCTGTAGCTGCTGTAGCTGGAGCTGCAGCTGCTGTAGCTGCTGTAGCTGTAGCTGCTGTAGCTGCTGCTGCTGTAGCTGTAGCTGCTGCTGTAGCTGCTGTAGCTGCTGTAGCTGCTGTAGCTGTAGCTGCTGTAGCTGTAGCTGCAGCTGCTGTAGCTGCTGCTGTAGCTGCTGTAGCTGTAGCTGCAGCTGCTGTAGCTGCTGCTGTAGCTGAAGCTGCTGTAGCTGCTGTTGCTGTAGCTGCTGTAGCTGCTGTAGCTGTAGCTGCTGTAGCTGGAGCTGCAGCTGCTGTAGCTGTAGCTGCTGTAGCTGCTGTAGCTGCTGCTGCTGTAGCTGCAGCTGCTGTAGCTGCTGCTGTAGCTGCTGCTGTAGCTGCTGTAGCTGTAGCTGCTGTAGCTGTAGCTGCTGTAGCTGCTGTAGCTGTAGCTGCTGTAGCTGTAGCTGCTGTAGCTGCTGCTGTAGCTGCTGTAGCTGTAGCTGCTGTAGCTGTAGCTGCAGCTGCTGCTGTAGCTGTAGCTGCTGCAGCTGCTGCTGTAGCTGTAGCTGCTGTAGCTGTAGCTGCTGTAGCTGTAGCTGCAGCTGCTGTAGCTGCTGCTGTAGCTGTAGCTGCTGTAGCTGCTGTAGCTGTAGCTGCTGTAGCTGTAGCTGTAGCTGCAGCTGCTGTAGCTGCTGCTGTAGCTGCTGTAGCTGCAGCTGCTGTAGCTGCTGCTGTAGCTGTAGCTGCTGTAGCTGTAGCTGCTGTAGCTGCTGCTGTAGCTGTAGCTGCTGTAGCTGCTGTAGCTGTAGCTGCTGTAGCTGCAGCTGCTGTAGCTGCTGCTGTAGCTGCTGTAGCTGCTGCTGCTGTAGCTGTAGCTGCTGTAGCTGCTGTAGCTGTAGCTGCAGCTGCTGTAGCTGCTGCTGTAGCTGCTGTAGCTGCTGTAGCTGTAGCTGCTGTAGCTGCTGTAGCTGTAGCTGCTGTAGCTGCTGTAGCTGTAGCTGCTGTAGCTGTAGCTGCAGCTGCTGTAGCTGCTGCTGTAGCTGCTGTAGCTGTAGCTGCAGCTGCTGTAGCTGCTGCTGTAGCTGCTGTAGCTGCAGCTGCTGTAGCTGCTGTAGCTGTAGCTGCTGTAGCTGCTGTAGCTGTAGCTGCTGTAGCTGGAGCTGCAGCTGCTGTAGCTGTAGCTGCTGTAGCTGCTGTAGCTGCTGCTGCTGTAGCTGTAGCTGCTGCTGTAGCTGCTGTAGCTGCTGTAGCTGCTGTAGCTGTAGCTGCTGTAGCTGCAGCTGCTGTAGCTGCTGCTGTAGCTGCTGCTGTAGCTGTAGCTGCTGTAGCTGCTGCTGTAGCTGCTGTAGCTGTAGCTGCTGTAGCTGCTGTAGCTGTAGCTGCTGTAGCTGTAGCTGCTGTAGCTGCTGCTGTAGCTGCTGTAGCTGTAGCTGCTGTAGCTGTAGCTGCAGCTGCTGCTGTAGCTGTAGCTGCTGCAGCTGCTGCTGTAGCTGTAGCTGCTGTAGCTGTAGCTGCTGTAGCTGTAGCTGCAGCTGCTGTAGCTGCTGCTGTAGCTGTAGCTGCTGTAGCTGCTGTAGCTGTAGCTGCTGTAGCTGCAGCTGCTGTAGCTGCTGCTGTAGCTGCTGTAGCTGCTGCTGCTGTAGCTGCTGCTGTAGCTGTAGCTGCTGTAGCTGTAGCTGCTGTAGCTGCTGCTGTAGCTGTAGCTGCTGTAGCTGCTGTAGCTGTAGCTGCTGTAGCTGCAGCTGCTGTAGCTGCTGCTGTAGCTGCTGTAGCTGCTGCTGCTGTAGCTGTAGCTGCTGTAGCTGCTGTAGCTGCTGTAGCTGTAGCTGCAGCTGCTGTAGCTGCTGCTGTAGCTGCTGTAGCTGCTGTAGCTGTAGCTGCAGCTGCTGTAGCTGCTGTAGCTGTAGCTGCTGTAGCTGCTGTAGCTGTAGCTGCAGCTGCTGTAGCTGCTGCTGTAGCTGCTGTAGCTGCTGCTGCTGTAGCTGCTGTAGCTGTAGCTGCTGTAGCTGTAGCTGCTGTAGCTGTAGCTGCTGTAGCTGTAGCTGCAGCTGCTGTAGCTGCTGCTGTAGCTGCTGTAGCTGTAGCTGCTGTAGCTGTAGCTGCTGTAGCTGTAGCTGCTGCTGCTGTAGCTGCTGTAGCTGCTGTAGCTGCAGCTGCTGTAGCTGCTGCTGTAGCTGTAGCTGCTGCTGCTGTAGCTGCTGTAGCTGTAGCTGCTGTAGCTGCTGCTGCTGTAGCTGCTGCTGTAGCTGCTGCTGTAGCTGTAGCTGCTGTAGCTGTAGCTGCTGTAGCTGCTGTAGCTGCTGCTGCTGTAGCTGCTGTAGCTGTAGCTGCTGTAGCTGCTGCTGCTGTAGCTGCTGTAGCTGTAGCTGCTGTAGCTGCTGTAGCTGCTGTAGCTGTAGCTGCTGTAGCTGTAGCTGCAGCTGCTGTAGCTGCTGCTGTAGCTGCTGTAGCTGTAGCTGCTGTAGCTGTAGCTGCTGTAGCTGTAGCTGCTGCTGCTGTAGCTGCTGCTGCTGTAGCTGCTGTAGCTGCAGCTGCTGTAGCTGCTGCTGTAGCTGTAGCTGCTGCTGCTGTAGCTGCTGTAGCTGTAGCTGCTGTAGCTGCAGCTGCTGTAGCTGCTGCTGTAGCTGCTGCTGTAGCTGTAGCTGCTGTAGCTGTAGCTGCTGTAGCTGCTGTAGCTGCTGCTGCTCCTTCGTTCTGGATCAGTTGAAGTGGCTGAATCTGTGATTATCCATCCCTCTACATAAAGAGTTGCATTAACCCTACGACTGAACTAACTGGTTTATCTAACTTTAAAAAGCTGTCAGAAGTGAAACCAGATCCTAACCAGAGCTGCACAGGTAGCTGCTCACCTGGATCAGCTGAGATGTTCAACCAGCAGCTTGGAGTGAATCTGCTGACCAGCTGTTTCCTCCTGTCAGTCAGGATGAAACGACCCACAGATTCATTTCATGGTCAGTTTCATCTTCATGAGACTCAAACTGAGGGACAGGATTATTTACCTCCTACTGAGGTTTTTATGTTCTTTATTCTGTGTCCCTGTCAGCTCATTGTCTGAGGATAAATGCGGTTCAGTCTCATCCTTTACGTTTTAGCAATAAAATATGAAAATCATGAAACACATGGTTTGGTGCTTCTTGGTCTGAATGTCGTCATATTTCAGTTATTTATGAGTTTTGATGCTTTGTGTTTCATGTTGTCCACAGAACGTTTGCATGGCTGCTGCTCATTTTCACCCACAGATGAAATGTTGATATTTACACAAACCTCAACGCAAAGTTGATTTTTATATGGAACATGCTGCACACGCTGCATGCATGAGAACCCAGAGGTTCTGGCTCAGAATGTTCATCGGTTCTGCTACCGGTTGGAACCAGGTCCATTTTCTCACAGAAGGGTCAGCGGTCCTCACAGGGTCAGCAACACACCGTCTCTCACACACACACGTTTGGTTGCTATCTTTGTGGGGACTTTCCAGTAATTCCTGCAGCCTGAGCCAAACTCAGTTCAGACCTCAGACCCAAATCTGACCCCTGACCCCAAAACAGGTATGCTTCAGGAAACTGGTCCCCACGAGGTATTACAAACACACACACACACACACACACAAACACACACTCACCTCCATGCCCCCACACACACACACACGCACACACACTGACACACACACACTCACCCCCACACACTCACCCCCCCGCCCCCACACACACAGACACACGCGCACACACACACACACACACCTCACCCCCCCCCCAACACACACACACTGACACACACACACGCGCACACACACACTGACACACACGCACTGACACACACACACGCGCACACACACACACACACACACTGACACACACACGCGCACACACACACTGACACACACGCACTGACACACACACACGCGCACACACACACACACACACTGACACACACACACACTCACCCCCACACACAACCCCCCCCCCAACACACACACACACAGGTCCTACGGTAGCTGTGCGGACCGGCAGGACGCAGCCGGTCCTCACAGCTATAGTAACACCCCCCGCCCTCTCACACACAGAAACAAGATGGCGGAGCACAGCAGCCGCTGCGGCTCCTCAACCAGGCGGGTTCGGTAGAACTTTTCGGGACTTTGTTGAACCCCGTTTCTCCCGTCCGGACCGGATTCATGAGCTCCCCGAACCGGCTCTGACGGCCCGTTCCCCGGCTGGTTGCGTCTGTCCGCCGCCTGAAGCCCCGATCACCGAGAAGGTAGGAGCTGTTAGCCTAGCTGCTAGCTGGCCTCTTGTTTTGGTTCCGGACCGGCGTTTGGACCGAAGCAAGAACGGTCCGGGAAAGGTCCCGGTCCACCAGAACCTGCTGACAGGATCCGGAGTTTCCTGCAAGTAGAGGAGGCGGATTTCTGAGCGCCGGTTCGGGGAAAAACCCGGAATGAGTCGATGCGGTGTTAGCAGGAGCTAAAGCTACACAGTAGTACTGCTGTAATACTACTGTAGTACTACTGCGGTGTAGTATCAGAGGACTGTTGTAGTATTGCTTTAGAACTGTATTTAACTGCTGAGGTACGGCTGTAGTACTGTTGTAGTACTACTGTAGTACTGGTGTAGTATGTATTTCACTGCTGTAGTACGGCTATAGTACTGCTGTAGTACTGCCGTAGTACAGCTGATGTAGCCTCTCATCAGCCAATCGGCTGCCTGCTCAGTAGTCACGTGACCCATTAATAACGTGAATCTGCAGCTTCCGATGGATGTGGAGGCTTTTATTATGTAGGAGCTGGACAGGAAGCGGTTGGGAATCGAACCCGGGACCATTGAACGGACCGTCTGAGGACAGTTTAGTCTGATTTAAAAATAAATATTCAATATGCTGAGAAACGCTGTTACCATGGAAACATATTTACATCCCAAATCAGCAGGGAAATAATTAGCAACATGGCCGACCATTGGGAGGTTTTCATTGGACAATACTAACTCCGCCCTCCTCCCACTAAAACCTGCTCACATTATTGTCATCACCATTAGATCCGTTTAAAATGGCCTTCAGTCGTTTATCCCAGAGTTTCTCCTCCCTGGTCCTCTGGCCCCCTGGTCCTCAGGTCCTCTGGTCCTCCGGCCCCCCTGGTCCTCTGGCCCCCTGGTCCTCTGGCCCCCTGGTCCTCAGGTCCTCTGGTCCTCTGGTCCTCAGGTCCTCAGGTCCTCTGGCCCCCTGGTCCTCAGGCCCCCTGTCCTGCAGGTCCTCTGGTCCTCAGGTCCTCTGGTCCTCTGGTCCTCAGGCCCCCTGTCCTGCAGGTCCTCTGGTCCTCAGGTCCTCTGGTCCCCTGGTCCTCTGGCCCCCTGGTCCTCAGGTCCTCTGGTCCTCTGGTCCTCAGGCCCCCTGGTCCTCTGGCCCCCTGGTCCTCTGGTCCTCAGGTCCTCAGGTCCTCTGGCCCCCTGGTCCTCAGGCCCCCTGTCCTGCAGGTGTTTCCTTCTGCCACCTGGACTGTGTCTCTGGGTGATTAACAGGTTTCTGCAGCACCTGATGGTCAATGCAGTCATTTGGACCAGCGGTTCTGGAACAGAGGCTCATCTAGAGCATGCAGAGCAGGGGGCCAGAGGACCAGGGGGCCAGAGGACCAGGGGGCCAGAGGACTAGGGGGCCAGAGGACCAGAGGACCAGGGGGTTTGAGGACCAGGGGGCCTGAGGACCAGGGGGCCAGAGGACCAGGGGGTTTGAGGACCAGGGGGCCTGAGGACCAGGGGGCCAGAGGACCAGGGGGCCTGAGGACCAGAGGACCAGGGGGTTTGAGGACCAGGGGGCCTGAGGACCAGGGGGCCTGAGGACCTGAGGACCAGGGGGTTTGAGGACCAGGGGGCCTGAGGACCAGGGGGCCAGAGGACCAGAGGACCAGGGGGTTTGAGGACCAGGGGGCCTGAGGACCAGGGGGCCTGAGGACCTGAGGACCAGGGGGTTTGAGGACCAGGGGGCCTGAGGACCAGGGGGCCAGAGGACCAGGGGGCCTGAGGACCAGAGGACCAGGGGGTTTGAGGACCAGGGGGCCTGAGGACCAGGGGGCCTGAGGACCAGAGGACCAGGGGGTTTGAGGACCAGGGGGCCTGAGGACCAGGGGGCCTGAGGACCTGAGGACCAGGGGGTTTGAGGACCAGGGGGCCTGAGGACCAGGGGGCCAGAGGACCAGAGGACCAGGGGGCCTGAGGACCAGGGGGCCTGAGGACCAGGGGGCCTGAGGACCAGAGGACCAGGGGGTTTGAGGACCAGGGGGCCTGAGGACCAGGGGGCCTGAGGACCTGAGGACCAGAGGACCAGGGGGCCTGAGGACCAGAGGACCAGGGGGTTTGAGGACCAGGGGGTTTGAGGACCAGGGGGCCTGAGGACCTGAGGACCAGAGGACCAGGGGGCCAGAGGACCAGGGGGCCAGAGGGCCAGAGGGCCAGAGGACCAGAGGACCAGAGGACCAGAGGACCAGAGGACCAGGGGGCCAGAGGACCAGAGGACCAGGGGGCCAGAGGACCAGAGGACCAGAGGACCAGAGGACCAGAGGACCAGAGGACCAGAGGACCAGAGGACCAGGGGGCCAGAGGACCAGGGGGCCAGGGGGCCAGAGGACCAGAGGACCAGAGGACCAGAGGACCAGAGGACCAGAGGACCAGAGGACCAGGGGGCCAGAGGACCAGAGGACCAGAGGACCAGAGGACCAGAGGACCAGGGGGCCAGAGGACCAGGGGGCCAGAGGACCTGCAGGACAGGGGGCCTGAGGACCAGAGGACCAGGGGGCCTGAGGGCCAGAGGATAATCTTTGAGACAATAAATCGTGTTGTCTTGACAGACCTGGTCATTGGTTGGTTGTTTTGAATCAGGACATGGGTTGGTTCTGTTCTGGTTCTGTTGGGTTGATCAGTCAGCAGTGTGTTAATTTGTTCTGTAGAAATGAAGAGATTAAAGTCAGAACTGAGGTCCTGATGGAAACGCTGAGAGGGTTTAGTGATCCGATTAATCTAACAGAGGTCTGATACCGGGTCGCTCATCAGAACCCATCTGCTACTGAGCATGTTCAGGTGGACAGCCCACGGCGACCCTGCTGGCTGGAGGTCAGAGGTCACTGGACGTGATGTCAACTGGTTCTGGTTCTGGTTCAGCTGGTTCTGGTGGTTCTGGTTCTGTTTCAGTTGGTTCAGCTGGTTCTGGTGGTTCTGGTTCTGGTGGTTCTGGTTCTGTTTCAGTTGGTTCAGGTGGTTCTGGTGGTTCTGGTTCTGGTTCTGTTTCAGTTGGTTCTGTTTCAGCTGGTTCTGGTTCTGGTGGTTCTGGTTCTGTTAATTCTGGTTCAGGCTCTGGTTCTGCTGGTTCTGTTTCAGTTGGTTCTGTTTCAGTTGGTTCTGGTTCTGGTTCTGTTAATTCTGGTTCAGGCTCTGGTTCTGGTGGTTCTGGTTCTGGTGGTTCTGGTTCTGCTGGTTCTGTTTCAGTTGGTTCTGTTTCAACTGGTCCTGGTTCTGGTTCAGCTGGTTCTGGTTCTTCTGGTTCTGGTTCTTCTGGTTCTGGTGGTTCTGGTGGTTCTGGTTCTGGTGGTTCTGGTTCTGCTGGTTCTGGTTCTGGTCCGTTGTGTGTAACCCAGTCAGTCAGCCTGCAGTGCTGCAGCAGAGCATGCTGGGAGGAGGGGGGCTGTGCTCCCCCTCCCTCTCTGCCTCTGTGAGGCTGGCTCCTGATTGGCTGCCGGCCGATCAGCTGACCCGCTCCAGTCGGAGACGGAGGCTGATGGAGGCGACAGCGATGGGGTGAGCTGCCATTTTCTCTTTCTTTATCCTCCGTCCTCCATCCCTCCATCTGCTGGGGGGGTTCATTGTTCTCAGTGGGGGGAGGGGGGGTCTGTCTGCGGGTCTCATTCATTCATTCATTCATTCATTCATTGATGCTCTGATGGAGACGGAGGGGGGGTTATGATGATGGAGGGAGGAAAATGGCCGCCTGCTGGGGGGGTTGAGAATCAGCTGCTATTGATCAGAGCTGTGACATCATCAGTATTGATCCGCTGATGGGTTCTGGTTCTGATGTCAGTGTGCAGGAACCAGAACCATCCAGAACTTTCTGTAGAGACCCGGTTCTGCTGCAGGTTCTGGTTCTGACCCAGAACCAGATCCGCTGCAGAGGACACATGAACTACCTTGTTACCACGGTAACCTCATGTTACCGTGGTAACCGGTTCAGGTTAGCAAATCCTTCAAAATAAAAGCCAGTTTTTTTGCAAGTGAAGATGTAGAACTGATGTCTAACAGCTGTGGGTCGACCTTTGACCCGTGTGGCTTAGGTCTGAGGCGGAGCGTCCATCATGGCGGCGGCGTCCTACGACCAGCTGCTGAGGCAGGTGGAGGTGCTGAAGATGGAGAACTCCAACCTGAGGCAGGAGCTGCAGGACAACTCCAACCACCTGACCAAGCTGGAGACGGAGGCGTCCAACATGAAGGTAGGAGGGGGAGGGGGGGGGGTCTCTGTCTCTCTCTCGCTCGCCCCAGGATAGTCCTGAGCTGTTTTCAGCCAATCATGCGCTGCGCTGTTAGAAAGAGCTTTTTGTTCAGAGTGGGATGTCTCTTTGTTTGTGGATCTTTGGAAGGAACCAGAAAATTTGTCGGAGTGAGCGCTCTGTCTGCATCTTTCATTTCCTTGCTGTGTTCCTCTGGCTCTGGTTCCTGGTCTGGGTCGACCCGGTTCCTGTCTCTGTGGTTCTGGTTCATTGTTGTTTTGTCCTTAATGTCTATTGGAACTCTGACTTCCTGTTTCCTGTTTGCTGCTCTGTGTTAGTGTGTGTGTTATTGTCCCAGTGTGTGTGTGTGTGTGTGTGTGTGTGTGTGTGTGTGTGTGTGTGTGTGTGATGGTTCTGTCTGAGCGCTGCGGGCTGATCGTTGGTTAGCCCTGCCTCCTGCCTCGGCCCCACTTCCTGTCACTTCCTGTCTGGGATTCCCAGCCAGTCACGGAGCGCTGCTCTTTGTGTCCAACAGGAAGTGCTGAAGCAGCTGCAGGGCACCATAGAAGAAGAGTCTGGGGAGGCGTCCGGCTCCCAGCTGGAGTTCATAGAGAGACTGAAAGGTGAGGAGAACCGGGTCGAGCCGCCGTGGGCCAGGTTCCGGTCCGGACAGCTCCCTCACCGGGTTCTTCCCGCAGAGATGAGTTTGGACCCGGCCGGCTTCAGGACCAGAACCAGGGTTCCTCCACCTCCTTCGTCCTCCTCCAGCTCTGCCTCCTCTTCCTCCGGAACGATGGCAGGAGCCGCTGGGGGGCCCGGAACCCAGGGGCCGAACCCGGCGTCCTTCCCCAGGAGAGGAGCTCCGACTGTGGGGAGAGACGGCCACGACCGCTGCCTGGAGGAGCTGGAGAAGGAGAAGTACTGACTACTACACGCTACTATTGACTACTACACGCTACTATTGACTACTACACACTGCTATTGACTACTACACGCTACTATTGACTACTACACACTACTATTGACTACTACACACTACTATTGACTACTACACGCTACTATTGACTACTACACGCTACTATTGACTACTACACGCTACTACACACTACTATTGACTACTACACGCTACTATTGACTACTACACGCTACTATTGACTACTACACGCTACTACACACTACTATTGACTACTACACGCTACTATTGACTACTACACGCTACTATTGACTACTACACGCTACTATTGACTACTATTGACTACTACACACTACTATTGACTACTACACGCTACTATTGACTACTACACGCTACTATTGACTACTACACGCTACTATTGACTACTACACGCTACTATTGACTACTACACGCTACTATTGACTACTACACACTACTATTGACTACTACACGCTACTATTGACTACTACACACTACTATTGACTACTACACACTACTATTGACTACTACACGCTACTATTGACTACTACACACTACTATTGACTACTACACGCTACTATTGACTACTACACGCTACTATTGACTACTACACGCTACTATTGACTACTACACGCTACTATTGACTACTACACGCTACTATTGACTACTACACGCTACTATTGACTACTACACGCTACTATTGACTACTACACGCTACTATTGACTACTACACGCTACTATTGACTACTACACGCTACTATTGACTACTACACGCTACTATTGACTATTGTACCGAGGGTTCTGGGTAAAGTACCGAGGGTTCTGGGTAAAGTACCGAGGTTCTGGTTCTGGGTAAAGTACCGAGGGTTCTGGGTAAAGTACCGAGGGTTCTGGGTAAAGTACCGAGGGTTCTGGGTAAAGTACCGAGGGTTCTGGGTAAAGTAGAGAGGGTTCTGGGTAAAGTACCGAGGGTTCTGGGTAAAGTACCGAGGGTTCTGGGTAAAGTACCGAGGGTTCTGGGTAAAGTACCGAGGGTTCTGGGTAAGTACCGAGGGTTCTGGGTAAGTACGGGTTCTGGGTAAAGTACCGAGGGTTCTGGGTAAAGTACCGAGGGTTCTGGGTAAAGTACCGAGGGTTCTGGGTAAAGTACCGAGGGTTCTGGGTAAAGTACCGAGGGTTCTGGGTAAAGTACCGAGGGTTCTGGGTAAAGTACCGAGGGTTCTGGTTCTGGGTAAAGTACAGAGGGTTCTGGGTAAAGTACCGAGGGTTCTGGGTAAAGTACCGAGGGTTCTGGGTAAAGTACCGAGGTTTCTGGGTAAAGTACCGAGGGTTCTGGTTCTGGGTAAAGTACCGAGGGTTCTGGTTCTGGGTAAAGTACCGAGGGTTCTGGGTAAAGTAGAGAGGGTTCTGGGTAAAGTACCGAGGGTTCTGGGTAAAGTACCGAGGGTTCTGGGTAAAGTACCGAGGGTTCTGGGTAAAGTACCGAGGGTTCTGGGTACAGTACCGAGGGTTCTGGGTAAAGTACCGAGGGTTCTGGGTAAAGTACCGAGGGTTCTGGGTAAAGTACCGAGGGTTCTGGGTAAAGTACCGAGGGTTCTGGGTAAAGTACAGAGGGTTCTGGGTAAAGTACCGAGGGTTCTGGGTAAAGTACCGAGGGTTCTGGGTAAAGTACCGAGGGTTCTGGTTCTGGGTAAAGTACAGAGGGTTCTGGGTAAAGTACCGAGGGTTCTGGGTAAAGTACCGAGGGTTCTGGGTAAAGTACCGAGGTTTCTGGGTAAAGTATCGAGGGTTCTGGTTCTGGGTAAAGTACCGAGGGTTCTGGTTCTGGGTAAAGTACCGAGGGTTCTGGGTAAAGTACAGAGGGTTCTGGGTAAAGTACGAGGGTTCTGGGTAAATACCGAGGGTTCTGGGTAAAGTACCGAGGGTTCTGGGTAAAGTACCGAGGGTTCTGGTTCTGGTAAAGTACCGAGGGTTCTGGGTAAAGTACCGAGGGTTCTGGGTAAAGTACCGAGGGTTCTGGGTAAAGTACAGAGGGTTCTGGGTAAAGTACCGAGGGTTCTGGGTAAAGTACCGAGGGTTCTGGGTAAAGTACCGAGGGTTCTGGTTCTGGGTAAAGTACAGAGGGTTCTGGGTAAAGTACCGAGGGTTCTGGGTAAAGTACCGAGGGTTCTGGGTAAAGTACCGAGGTTTCTGGGTAAAGTACCGAGGGTTCTGGTTCTGGGTAAAGTACCGAGGGTTCTGGTTCTGGGTAAAGTACCGAGGGTTCTGGGTAAAGTACAGAGGGTTCTGGGTAAAGTACCGAGGGTTCTGGGTAAAATACCGAGGGTTCTGGGTAAAGTACCGAGGGTTCTGGGTAAAGTACCGAGGGTTCTGGTTCTGGGTAAAGTACCGAGGGTTCTGGGTAAAGTACCGAGGGTTCTGGGTAAAGTACCGAGGGTTCTGGGTACAGTACCGAGGGTTCTGGGTAAAGTACCGAGGGTTCTGGGTAAAGTACCGAGGGTTCTGGGTAAAGTACCGAGGGTTCTGGGTAAAGTACCGAGGGTTCTGGTTCTGGGTAAAGTACCGAGGGTTCTGGGTAAAGTACCGAGGGTTCTGGGTACAGTACCGAGGGTTCTGGGTAAAGTACCGAGGGTTCTGGGTAAAGTACAGAGGGTTCTGGGTAAAGTACAGAGGGTTCTGGGTAAAGTAAAGAGGGTTCTGGGTAAAGTACAGAGGGTTCTGGTTCTGGGTAAAGTACCGAGGGTTCTGGGTAAAGTACCGAGGGTTCTGGGTAAAGTACCGAGGGTTCTGGTTCTGGGTAAAGTACCGAGGGTTCTGGGTAAAGTACAGAGGGTTCTGGGTAAAGTACCGAGGGTTCTGGGTAAAATACCGAGGGTTCTGGGTAAAGTACCGAGGGTTCTGGGTAAAGTACCGAGGGTTCTGGTTCTGGGTAAAGTACCGAGGGTTCTGGGTAAAGTACCGAGGGTTCTGGGTACAGTACCGAGGGTTCTGGGTAAAGTACCGAGGGTTCTGGGTAAAGTACAGAGGGTTCTGGGTAAAGTACAGAGGGTTCTGGGTAAAGTAAAGAGGGTTCTGGGTAAAGTACAGAGGGTTCTGGTTCTGGGTAAAGTACCGAGGGTTCTGGGTAAAGTACCGAGGGTTCTGGGTAAAGTACCGAGGGTTCTGGGTAAAGTACCGAGGGTTCTGGGTACAGTACCGAGGGTTCTGGGTAAAGTACAGAGGGTTCTGGGTAAAGTACCGAGGGTTCTGGGTAAAGTAAAGAGGGTTCTGGGTAAAGTACCGAGGGTTCTGGGTAAAGTACCGAGGGTTCTGGGTAAAGTAGAGAGGGTTCTGGGTAAAGTAAAGAGGGTTCAGGGTAAAGTACCGAGGGTTCTGGGTAAAGTACCGAGGGTTCTGGGTAAAGTACCGAGGGTTCTGGGTAAAGTACCGAGGGTTCTGGGTAAAGTACCGAGGGTTCTGGGTAAAGTACCGAGGGTTCTGGGTACAGTACCGAGGGTTCTGGGTAAAGTACAGAGGGTTCTGGGTAAAGTACCGAGGGTTCTGGGTAAAGTAAAGAGGGTTCTGGGTAAAGTACCGAGGGTTCTGGGTACAGTACCGAGGGTTCTGGGTAAAGTACCGAGGGTTCTGGGTAAAGTAAAGAGGGTTCTGGGTAAAGTACCGAGGGTTCTGGGTACAGTACCGAGGGTTCTGGGTACAGTACCGAGGGTTCTGGGTAAAGTACCGAGGGTTCTGGGTACAGTACCGAGGGTTCTGGGTAAAGTACCGAGGGTTCTGGGTAAAGTACCGAGGGTTCTGGGTAAAGTACAGAGGGTTCTGGGTAAAGTACAGAGGGTTCTGGGTAAAGTACCGAGGGTTCTGGGTAAAGTACCGAGGGTTCTGGGTAAAGTACCGAGGGTTCTGGGTAAAGTACCGAGGGTTCTGGGTAAAGTACAGAGGGTTCTGGGTAAAGTACAGAGGGTTCTGGGTAAAGTACAGAGGGTTCTGGGTAAAGTACCGAGGGTTCTGGGTAAAGTACCGAGGGTTCTGGGTAAAGTACCGAGGGTTCTGGGTAAAGTACAGAGGGTTCTGGGTAAAGTACCGAGGGTTCTGGGTACAGTACCGAGGGTTCTGGGTAAAGTACAGAGGGTTCTGGGTAAAGTACCGAGGGTTCTGGGTACAGTACCGAGGGTTCTGGGTAAAGTACCGAGGGTTCTGGGTAAAGTACCGAGGGTTCTGGGTAAAGTACAGAGGGTTCTGGGTAAAGTACCGAGGGTTCTGGGTAAAGTAAAGAGGGTTCTGGGTAAAGTAAAGAGGGTTCTGGGTAAAGTACCGAGGGTTCTGGGTAAAGTACCGAGGGTTCTGGGTAAAGTACAGAGGGTTCTGGGTAAAGTACCGAGGGTTCTGGGTAAAGTACCGAGGGTTCTGGGTAAAGTAAAGAGGGTTCTGGGTAAAGTACCGAGGGTTCTGGGTAAAGTAAAGAGGGTTCTGGGTAAAGTAAAGAGGGTTCTGGGTAAAGTACAGAGGGTTCTGGGTAAAGTACCGAGGGTTCTGGGTAAAGTACCGAGGGTTCTGGGTAAAGTACCGAGGGTTCTGGGTAAAGTACCGAGGGTTCTGGTTCTGGGTAAAGTACCGAGGGTTCTGGGTAAAGTACCGAGGGTTCTGGGTAAAGTACCGAGGGTTCTGGTTCTGGGTAAAGTACCGAGGGTTCTGGGTAAAGTACAGAGGGTTCTGGGTAAAGTACCGAGGGTTCTGGGTAAAATACCGAGGGTTCTGGGTAAAGGGTTCTGGGTAACGTACCGAGGGTTCTGGTTCTGGGTAAAGTACCGAGGGTTCTGGGTAAAGTACCGAGGGTTCTGGGTACAGTACCGAGGGTTCTGGGTAAAGTACCGAGGGTTCTGGGTAAAGTACAGAGGGTTCTGGGTAAAGTACAGAGGGTTCTGGGTAAAGTAAAGAGGGTTCTGGGTAAAGTACAGAGGGTTCTGGTTCTGGGTAAAGTACCGAGGGTTCTGGGTAAAGTACCGAGGGTTCTGGGTAAAGTACCGAGGGTTCTGGGTAAAGTACCGAGGGTTCTGGGTAAAGTACCGAGGGTTCTGGGTACAGTACCGAGGGTTCTGGGTAAAGTACAGAGGGTTCTGGGTAAAGTACCGAGGGTTCTGGGTAAAGTAAAGAGGGTTCTGGGTAAAGTACCGAGGGTTCTGGGTACAGTACGACGGTTCTGGGTAAGTACGAGGGTTCTGGGTAAAGTACCGAGGGTTCTGGGTAAAGTACCGAGGGTTCTGGGTAAAGTACCGAGGGTTCTGGGTAAAGTACCGAGGGTTCTGGGAAAAGTACCGAGGGTTCTGGGTAAAGTACCGAGGGTTCTGGGTAAAGTACCGAGGGTTCTGGGTACAGTACCGAGGGTTCTGGGTAAAGTACAGAGGGTTCTGGGTAAAGTACCGAGGGTTCTGGGTAAAGTACCGAGGGTTCTGGGTACAGTACCGAGGGTTCTGGGTAAAGTACCGAGGGTTCTGGGTAAAGTAAAGAGGGTTCTGGGTAAAGTACCGAGGGTTCTGGGTACAGTACCGAGGGTTCTGGGTAAAGTAAAGAGGGTTCTGGGTAAAGTACCGAGGGTTCTGGGTACAGTACCGAGGGTTCTGGGTAAAGTACCGAGGGTTCTGGGTACAGTACCGAGGGTTCTGGGTAAAGTAAAGAGGGTTCTGGGTAAAGTACCGAGGGTTCTGGGTACAGTACCGAGGGTTCTGGGTAAAGTAAAGAGGGTTCTGGGTAAAGTACCGAGGGTTCTGGGTAAAGTACCGAGGGTTCTGGGTACAGTACCGAGGGTTCTGGGTAAAGTACCGAGGGTTCTGGGTAAAGTACAGAGGGTTCTGGGTAAAGTACAGAGGGTTCTGGGTAAAGTACCGAGGGTTCTGGGTAAAGTACCGAGGGTTCTGGGTAAAGTACCGAGGGTTCTGGGTAAAGTACCGAGGGTTCTGGGTAAAGTACCGAGGGTTCTGGGTAAAGTACAGAGGGTTCTGGGTAAAGTACAGAGGGTTCTGGGTAAAGTACCGAGGGTTCTGGGTAAAGTACCGAGGGTTCTGGGTAAAGTACCGAGGGTTCTGGGTAAAGTACAGAGGGTTCTGGGTAAAGTACCGAGGGTTCTGGGTACAGTACCGAGGGTTCTGGGTAAAGTACAGAGGGTTCTGGGTAAAGTACCGAGGGTTCTGGGTACAGTACCGAGGGTTCTGGGTAAAGTACCGAGGGTTCTGGGTAAAGTAAGAGGGTTCTGGGTAAAGTACAGAGGGTTCTGGGTAAAGTACCGAGGGTTCTGGGTAAAGTAAAGAGGGTTCTGGGTAAAGTAAAGAGGGTTCTGGGTAAAGTACCGAGGGTTCTGGGTAAAGTAAAGAGGGTTCTGGGTAAAGTACCGAGGGTTCTGGGTAAAGTACCGAGGGTTCTGGGTAAAGTACCGAGGGTTCTGGGTAAAGTACAGAGGGTTCTGGGTAAAGTACCGAGGGTTCTGGGTAAAGTACCGAGGGTTCTGGGTAAAGCTCATATGGTTCTGTACTCTGGCTCTCCTGTGATTGGCTGCTGGCTGTCCTCAGGTCCCTCCTATTGGCTGAGCTGGAGAAGGAGGAGAAGGAGAAGGACTGGTACTATGCTCAGCTCCAGAACCTCACCAAGAGGATCGACAGCCTGCCGCTCACCGAGAACGTAAGCCGACCCAGCGCATGCTGGGAGATGTAGTAGTGATGAGTGCAGTGCATGCTGGGAGATGTAGTAGTGATGAGTGCAGTGCATGCTGGGAGATGTAGTAGTGATGAGCATCTGTCCGTACCAGTTCACGCTGCAGACAGACATGAGTCGCCGTCAGTTGGAGTTCGAGGCTCGCCAGATCCGCTCAGCCATGGAGGAGCAGCTGGGGTCCTGTCAGGAGATGGAGAGGAGAGCTCAGGTACGACAGGTCACCTGGGGGTCATCTGGAGGTCATCTGGAGGTCGGGGGACAGTGTTGGTTCAGACTCATCTCATAAGCTGTGTGTGTTTGTTTTCAGGCTCGTGTGTCTCGTATTCAGCAGATAGAGAAAGACATTGTGAAGCTGGGCACCCGACTGCAGGTAGGCTCACCTGTTGCTTGCTCACCTGTGTAGCAGTCACCTGTTAGCTGACCAACATGGCGTCTCTGCAGGTGGAGGGCACTCAGAGTGCAGGGGACGGTAGTGGATTGGCTGGAGCTCAGGTGAGAATGCTACTACAGTAGTAACCTCTGTTTCTTCCTCCGCCATGTTTACTTCCTGGTTTCCTCTTCCAGAGCTCCAGCAGCCGATTGGACCAGGAGTCTGCTAATGAGACGAGCTACTCAGTGCCTCGACGAATCACCAGCCACCTTGGAACGAAGGTGAGTGTGTGTGTGCGCGCGGCACAGGTGTATGAGGAGCTGAACGAGATGGGGCTCTGTGTCGCCCCCTGCAGGTGGAGATGGTGTACAGCCTGCTGTCCATGCTAGGGACTCACGACAAGGATGACATGTCGCGCACGCTGCTAGCCATGTCCAGCTCGCAGGACTCCTGCATTGCCATGCGCCAGTCTGGCTGTCTGCCGCTGCTCATCCAGCTGCTGCACGGCAACGACAAGGACTCCCTGTTGCTAGGTAACCACCCCAACCCACAGCCCTTGTGCGGTCTCCTCCGTCGGTGTTCACGCCTGTGCGGTCGCCTAGGTAACTCTCGCGGAAGCAAGGAGGCGCGAGCGCGGGCGTCAGCAGCTCTGCACAACATCGTCCACAGCCAGCCGGACGACAAGCGCGGGCGGCGCGAGATCCGGGTACTGCACCTGTTGGAGCAGGTCCGCCATTACTGCGAGGCGTGTTGGAGCTGGCAGGAGAGCCACGAGAGGGGCGTCGACCAGGAGGACAACCCCAGTGAGTCCGGTCACATGACCAGGTGCCGCACCGTGTAGCATAGTGCAGTGTAGCATATCATAGCATAGCGTAGCATATTGTAGCGCCCCACAGTGCAGCACAGTGCAGCACTTGGTCATGTGCATAGAGCAATGCAGCATATTATAGCATAACATCTTGTCACATAGCGCTGCATAGCATAGCGCTGCGTAGCATAGTGCTGTGTAGCATAGCTCAGCGTACCATAGCATAGCATCTCGCCACATAGCGCTGTGTAGCATAGCGCTGCGTAGCATAGCTCAGTGTAGCATAGCGCTGCGTAGCATAGCTCAGTGTACCATAGCATAGCATCTCGCCACATAGCGCTGCATAGCATAGCGCTGCGTAGCATAGCTCAGTGTAGCATAGCGCTGTGTAGAATAGCTCAGCGTACCATAGCATAGCATCTCGCCACATAGCGCTGCATAGCATAGCGCTGCGTAGCATAGCTCAGTGTAGCATAGCGCTGTGTAGCATAGCTCAGCGTGTGTAGCATCTCGCCACATAGCACTGCGTAGCATAGTGCTGCGTAGCATAGCTCAGCGTACCATAGCAAAGCATCTCCCCACATAGCGCTGCGTGGCATAGCTCAGCGTAGCATAGCGCTGCGTAGCATAGCTCAGCGTAGCATAGCGCTGCGTAGCATAGCGCTGCGTAGCATAGCTCAGCGTAGCATAGTGCTGCGTAGCATAGCGCTGCGTAGCATAGCGCTGCGTAGCATAGCGGTGCGTAGCATAGCGGTGCGTAGCATAGCATAGTCGTGTCCTGATGTGTGATGTCTTTGCAGTGCCGTCTCCTGTGGAGCATCAGATCTGTCCCGCTGTCTGCGTTCTCATGAAGCTGTCCTTCGACGAGGAGCACCGCCACGCCATGAATGAGCTGGGTGGGTTCTGACCTGGTGCTGACCTGGTTCTGACCGGGTTCAAACCCAGTTCTGACCTGGTTCTGACCCGGTTCTGTGTCCCTGCAGGAGGCCTCCAGGCGGTGGCAGAGCTGCTGCAGGTGGACTGCGAGATGTTTGGGCTGAGTAGCGACCACTACAGCGTCACGTTGAGGCGATACGCTGGCATGGGGCTCACCAACCTCACCTTTGGAGACGTGGCCAATAAGGTGACAGCAGGCTCCTCCATAGAACACAATAGAACCGCCTTTATTGTCCCTGAGCAGCCAATGACGTGCTGCTGTTTCCTATCAGGCCACGCTGTGCTCCATGAAGGGCTGCATGAGAGCCATGGTGGCCCAGCTCAAGTCTGAGAGCGAAGACCTGCAGCAGGTACGTTCAGCTGCTCCAGGCTGCTCCGAGAGGTAGCCAGTGTCTTGCTGTTCCAGGTCTTAGCCAGTGTCTTGCTGTTCCAGGTCTTAGCCAGTGTCTTGCTGTTCCAGGTCTTAGCCAGTGTCTTGCTGTTCCAGGTGATAGCCAGTGTCCTGAGGAACCTGTCATGGCGCGCTGATGTCAACAGCAAGAAGACGTTGCGTGAGGTCGGCAGTGTGCGAGCGCTGATGGGCTGTGCTCTTGAAGTGCAGAAGGTACAAACAAATGATCCCAGAGCTCTACTGAGCATGCTCAGTCTGCCGCTTCTCATCACTCTTCCTGGTGTTGCAGGAGTCGACGCTGAAGTCCGTACTGAGCGCGCTCTGGAACCTGTCGGCTCACTGCACAGAGAACAAGGCGGACATCTGCGCGGTGGACGGCGCTCTGGCCTTCCTGGTGGGAACTCTCACACACCGCAGCCACACCAACACGCTCGCCATCATCGAGAGCGGTGGAGGGATCCTGCGCAACGTCTCCAGCCTCATCGCCACCAACGAGGCGCACAGGTAACCCCTGAGGAGGCGGGGCACTTTGACAGGAGGCGTTCTGAATCCCTGTGTCTCGTCTTGCAGGCAGATCCTGCGGGAGCACGGCTGCCTGCCGACTCTGCTGCAGCACCTGAAGTCGCACAGCCTGACCATCGTGTCCAACGCCTGCGGCACGCTGTGGAATCTATCGGCGCGAGACGCTCGCGACCAGGAGACGCTGTGGGAGCTGGGCGCCGTGGGCATGCTGCGCAATCTCATCCACTCCCGCCACAAGATGATCGCCATGGGCAGCGCCGCCGCCTTACGCAACCTCATGGCCAACCGCCCCGCACGCTACAAGGACACCAGTGTGGTGTCGCCTGGCGCCGGCGCACCATCGCTCCACGCCCGCAAGCAGAAAGCTCTGTTTGAGGAGCTGGACGCCCAGCAGCTGTCAGAGACCTTCGATAACATCGACAACCTGAGCCCCAAAGCCGCCAACAGGAAGGGGCGGAGCTGCAACGGCGCTGGAGGCAGCAACCCACGCTCCTACACCAACACGCCGGTGCTGTCCAGCCCGAAAGGCGGCGAGGGAGCGAAGAGAGCGAGCGAGGAGGTGGCATACGCACGGCCGGCGTTCCCGGCCAGCGTGCGCGCCTCCAGCGATAGCCTCAACAGCGTGACCAGCACCGATGGCTACGGCAACCGCGGCAAGACCAAACCGTCCTCCGACGTCTTCTACTCCTCTGACGAGAGCGCCGCCAACAAGTGCTGCGTCTACAGGAAGTACCCGGCCGACCTGGCGCATAAGATACGCAGCGCCAACCACATGGCCGACGATGATGGCGCTGAGCTGGACACGCCTATCAACTACAGCCTGAAGTACTCGGACGAGCAGCTGAACTCGGGGCGGCAGAGTCCGAGCCAGGACGGTGAGCAGGACGCCCGGCTGCGCCGTGGCAACAGTGGCGAGGCGGGGCAGAGCAGCGGCCGCATGGCGGCAGGGCAGGCGCCACGATACGTCGTTGTCTCGGCAACGTCCTCTTATGGTGGTGACGCCGTACCAGAGCAGCCGATTGACTATAGCCTGAAGTATGGAGATGAGTCGGCGCGCAAAGAGACTGCCATCCCCTCGCTGGCTCCTCCCACTTCTTCCTCCACCAACAAGCTCCGCCCCCTGCAGGTCACCGCGCGCTCTGCGGTCAAGAGCAACCAGGAGTCAACGCAGACGTATTGTGTGGAGGATACGCCCATCTGCTTCTCCAGGGGCAGCTCCCTATCCTCTCTGTCCTCTGAGGAAGATGAGGATGCCGACGTCGTGAGGAAGAGGAAAGGCAGCGGCGGCGGCAACGACTACCCGACACTTCCTGTCAGCGAGAAAGATGCTCAGGAGCAGCGGCAGCAGAAGGAGGCGGAGAGTCAGACGTCAGCCGTGCCGTCCACCAGAGGTCGAAGGGGCCACCACCACCACCACGGCCACCATCATCACCATCACCACCACGTGACCTCATCGTCGGGCGCCAGGACCCCCAAAAGCCCTCCGGAGCCGCCGTACGCGCAGGAGACGCCACTGATGTTCAGCCGCTGCACGTCGGTCAGCTCGCTGGACAGCTTCTCCACGTCGTCCATCGCCAGCTCGGTGCGCTCCAGCGAGCCGTGCAGCAGCGAGCCGAGCGGCGTGGTCAGCCCCAGCGACTTGCCCGACAGCCCGGGCCAGACCATGCCGCCCAGTCGCGCCAAGACGCCGCCGCCGCCCGCCCAGGGCGATGCGCCGACGCAGGGCGCCAAGAAGGAGGAGGCGGGGGACTTGCTGCTACACTTTGCTACGGAGAGCACGCCGCACGGATTTTCCCGTGCCTCCAGTCTGAGCGCGCTCAGTCTGGATGAGCCCTACATTGCGGCCGAGATGAAGGAGGCGGCGGGCGGCGAGGAGACGAAGCCGGCGCCTCGCAAGCCCATTCTGGACGAATCTGACGATGACAATGAGATCCTGGTGGCGTGCATCAACATGGCCATGCCCAAGTCCTCCCAGAAGCCCAAGAAGCCTCCGCCAGCGGCGCCACGGAAACCCAGCCAGCTTCCTGTCTACAAGCTCCTCCCACCCCAGAGCCGGCCGCCGGCGCCGCAGAGGAAGGAGGTGCCACCGCTGCCGGAGGAAGTGCCCCGCGTTTACTGTGTGGAGGGAACGCCGCTCAATTTCTCCACCGCCACGTCGCTCAGCGACCTCACCATCGACTCGCCGCCCAATGAGCAGGCGGCCCCGCCCCCATCAGGCCCCAGGACCCGGCCGGCGGTCCCAGAGGGCGAGAACGGCGACGACATCTTGGCCGAGTGCATCAGCGCCGCCATGCCCAAAGCCAAGCCCCGCAAGCCAATCAGAACGCCTGACAGCCAGGCCCCGCCCCCGACTGTGTCTCCGCCAACACCGCCACAGGTGAAGAAGAAGCCCACCTCCCCTGTGAAGCCCATGCCTCAGCGGGGGCCGTATGGCGTCGTCGCGGCGACGGCCACCAAGCCCAAGCCGGGATTCGCCTTTGACTCGCCTCGCCACTACACGCCCATCGAGGGGACGCCATGTTGCTTCTCACGCAACGACTCGCTGAGCTCTCTGGACTTTGACGAAGACGAGGCCGGCGAGAAGGACAGTGAGGACAGGAAGAGCAAGGAGGAGGACAACAGGAAGCGGAAGCAGCAGACGGTCACCATCTTCCCCCGCACCAAACCGCCGGCCAATCAGACGGTGGCGGACGAGAAGCAGAAGTTCGCCATGGAAGACACGCCCGTCTGCTTCTCCAGGAACCCGTCGCTGAGCTCGCTGAGCGACATCGACCAGGAGAACAACAACAAGGAGTTCGCCCAGCCGCCGCAGGAGGACGAGGAGGAGGAGGAGGGACTTCCTGCTGCTGGACAGGTGGGACAGGAGAGACAGGTGGGACGAGTTGTGAGGGGTCAGCAGGTTTCTTCCTGATGAAGCCTCGATTACATTAAGCAACCCAAAGTTCCCACGATCTGATCCCAGGGCTGATCCTGATTGGTTAACTCCTACAGGCATCGGTGGACCTGATTGGTTAACTCCTACAGGCATCGGTGGACCTGATTGGTTAACTCCTACAGGCATCGGTGGACCTGATTGGTTAACTCCTACAGGCATCGGTGGACCTGATTGGTTAACTCCTACAGGCATCGGTGGACCTGATTGGTTAACTCCTACAGGCATCAGACGTGCCAACTCCTAGCTTGACGTGCGTCAGTGATGATCGGGCTGCTTCTAGTTTTCAGTGACAGGAACGTGAATCTAATGGCATCAGTGTTGCTGCCACACAGGCTAGAGAGGAGGGCCAGCGCCACCTGTCTGCTGCCCAGGTCCCTTACAGCCCCCATCCAATAGATGTAGCCTAGCGGCCCTGAATATTATTTTATTATAAATATTACTGTCCTTTTTGTTGCCAATGATTATTGTTGTTTGTATCTATCATCATAAAACAGGGAACAAAAATGCCCTGTGAAAATAAATGATTTTTACATGTTTAAGGAAAACAGAATGGACATTCAACTTAAAGTAAGTAGATCTTACAGGGGCCACATTTTAATGCCCCAAAGGGATTGCAGCGCCCCCTTTGTAAATATTGCTGCCCCTGTCATCCTGTAAACGGCCTCCAGGGGGCAGTGTCGCCCCCTGGAGAAACGCTACATTGGTAGTTGAAAAGGCCTTTGAACACCGAGAAGGAACGGCCGTGTTTCCTCACATCGGTCCTCCAAAGCCTCCATTGATCCCGTACAGCGAGCGAGGAGGCCGGCTGGGATCCGGTTGGTCAGCCGGATCCCAGTGATCCAGTGATCCGGCTGACCAACCTGAGCTTCAGACCAAAGGCTGTCCAGCAGCTGGTGAGGTTGGCAGAGTGCTGGTTCAGCTTTAAGGCAGAGAGGAGGACTGAAACACGGAGTCTTCCTCATCGTCAGTGTGAGGAGGTCGGAGGTAGCATCTGCCTCCATTTGGAGTTCCTTTGCCTCCATAAGAGCCTCAACTAGCAGAGGCATGGACTCTTCCTCCATCATGTCGGCCCAGCTCCTAGAGGCACTGAGAGGCCTGGTCCTGGCAGCCAGCTACAGCCACTGTGGGTTCTGCCCTAGCGGCCTCCATCTGAGTGTGATCTGACAGGATAGGGGGAAGCACAGCGGGCCAGAGGACTGGGGCCTCCATGCACCAGCTTCAGTCCTGGGCAGCTGGGACAGCCGTCCCTGCATCGCCATCGGATGGTGGCGGTGAACCAGTGACGCCTGAGCGGGGTTGGCGCCGGTGGACCTGGGTCCCTACAGGAGGTAGACGCCCGCGTGACGCTGGGCCTCTTGAATCTCCGGTTCCAACCCTGAACAGGAGCCGTCACCATGCCGACAGCGTGTTTTAACACGATAGCTGAACTTTACCTACTTTCTGTTAGCTATGTACGGCTAGCACTAAGCCTGCCTGTACGACATAGACTTTAGCTTCTGTACTAATCAGACGGGCACTGAGTGATCAGAGAGCCTCACAGGAAGGTTCAGTTAGTCTGAAGGATGTCTGATGCTTCCCTCTGTGCTCCGCAGGTGGAGTCGAAGCCCCGCCCCCCTGCGGCCAGCGGCTACGCCCCCAAGGCGTTTCACGTGGAGGACACGCCCGTCTGTTTCTCCAGGAACTCGTCCCTCAGCTCCCTCAGCATCGACTCGGAGGACGACCTGCTGCAGGAGTGCATCAGCTCCGCCATGCCCAAGAAGAAGAAGAAGTCCACCGCACCACCCACTGCCGCATCTCCCACCGCCACGCCGCCCGCCACCGCGCTGCCCGCCGCCCCTGATCCCCTCGCCAAGGCAGATGAGGACATCCTGGCGGAGGAGGAGCCCTCGGAGGCGCCCCGCAGTCCGCCCTCTCCAGACTCCGAGTCCTTCGACTGGAAGGCCATCCAGGAAGGAGCCAACTCCATCGTTAGCAGCCTGAACGCCGCCGCCTCGGCCCTGTCCCGCCAGCCGTCCTCAGACTCCGACTCCGTCCTGTCCCTGAAGTCTGTCGGCTCGCCGTTCCACCTGCCGGCGGCCGGCCGGACCACCGAGGACGACGAGGCGGCGTTGCAGGTCAAGCGCTGCGCTCGCATCCTGAAGCCTGGTGAGCGCAGCAGCCTAGAGGCCAAGAGGGAGGAGGAAGAGGAGGAGGCGAAGGCCCTGCGTGGAGGGAAGAAGGTCTACCGCAGTCTGATCACAGGAAAACCGCGGGCGGAGCCGGCTGCCAGGGGGCGGAGCAAGCCCCGAGCTGCCGCCGCCGCCAAGGCTCCAGGAGGCACCGACTCTGCCGACAGAGGGGGCGGGTCCTCTCGAGACTCCACCCCTTCCCGGCCCTCTGCGCCGGCCAATCAGAAGGTGGGAAAGCTGTCCCAGCTGCCACGTACCGCCTCTCCAGGAAGTGCCTCGTCATCATCTTCCTCCAGAGCTGCCAAGGGTGCGCAGAAAGGTGGAGGCCTCCCCAGGAGCGAATCGGCCTCCCGGATCGCTGGCTCCGCCCCTTCCAGGAAGCAGAAGGCGGAGCCAGAGAAGCCGGCGCTGGTCCGCCAATCGACCTTCATCAAGGAAACTCCGAGCCCCACGCTGAAGAGGAAGTTGGAGGAGTCTTCCTCCTCCGCTGCCGTGGAGCTGCAGTCCAGCCCCGAGACGCCGCTTCCCCCCGCCGCCCATCGTTCGCACTCAGAGAGCCCGTCACGCTCGCAGGAAGTGACCTCATCACGTATAAGCCGCACCGGCACCTGGAAGCGTGAGGCCAGCAGCGGCGGCGGCTCCGGAGTGAGCGGTGGGAAACACTCGACCTCGCTGCCGCGCGTCGGCACCTGGAAGCGGACGGGAAGCTCCTCCTCTGTGCTGTCGGCGTCCTCCGAGTCCAGCGAGAAGGGGCGGGGTGAGGACGGCGGCCGCGGTGACGCCAAGGGGACGTGGCGGAAGGCGAAGAGCGGCGGCGAGTCGATGGCTGCCAAGTCGGAGGACGTCTGGGTCCGCCTGGAGGACTGTCCCGTTAACAACCCGCGCTCGCCGTCCGCCTGCTCAGCGCGCTCGCCTACCTCCGCCAACTCCCCGCCCGTCATCGATAGCCCCGCCCCCTCCAAGATCCCCTCTTCTTCCTCTTCGTCCTCTTCCAACCTCAACCTTCGCCGGAGCTGTGAGAGCCTGGAAGAGCAGGCTCCGCCCCCTCCTGACCGCCAGCAGCAACGCAGCCAACCGCGCAGTGGTGCCGTGGCGGCGCGCGTCAGTCCCTTCAACTACACGCCCAGCCCCAGGAAGAACGGCGCCGAGCTGAGCTCCGCCCCCTCGCAGCCTGCCGGCGGCACGTCGGCCACGCCGGCGCGGCCCTCGCTCATCCCCACCCCTGTATCCAAGAAGCGAGAGCCGAAGGGCGGAGACGGCGGCGGCGGCGAACGCGGCTCCTACATCGTCACGTCTGTGTGAGTCCGGAACAGGAAGTGATGTCTGGGAACGGAACTGTACAGGAAGTGATTTAATGTTTTGGCTCCGCCCCCATCCCGCTGCTGCTTGATTAGCTCCTCCCACCTGCCTGAGAGGAACCTTTCTATGTTTTTATACCACTGATCTGTAGCGCTTAGCTCCGCCCCCTGCCCTGCATGGCCCCGCCCCTTCAGAACAGCGTTCCCATGGCAACCTGAAGGTGATGATGTTGTTTCTGGTAGCTGTAGCGTCTGGAAGGTTTGGTTCTGAACACAGCCCGGTCTGTGGTCCGGTACCAGAACCAGAACCTTGGTGCCGGGTCCGATTAACCCACTAACCTTCGATCCGATCAGGTCCAGTTAAACTTCTGATCGGAACCCGACCTTTCGGACCGGTACCCAACAGAACCGGCAGCGTGCCCGGCTTTGTTCAGAACCTGATGCTTCCTGTCCTGTCGCCATGGAAACGAGTAACACTGTAAAGCGTAAGTTATTGCTGTAAACTGCAGCTAATTTAACCGATTGAGCTGCAGCAGAGACTCACTGCAGATGATCAATAAAGTTCAACACAAGCTGCTTCCTGCGTCTCTTTTCTCACCTGGTGACCCGGCCGGCGCCGCCCAGGTGAGGCTGGGCCGCAGCGCCGCCGCCGGGGAACACCCGCTGCTCCGAAAGGAAAAGAACTACCTTTGGAATTAAAAGGTTATTTTTGAGTTTTCTTCAGTTTCAAAAACAAACTTTATGGCCCCAATTAGTCCATTAAATGACCCTTTAATCGTTTTCATAAAGTAATTTCATTCAAAGAAACATTTAAATAAACAAAGTGGAGTACCGGTATGTATTCTAGAGTCACTGTAGAGGACACCTGCGGGATGGCAGCGTCATGTCAGCCAATATGCCCCGCCTCCAGGAAGGAGTCAGCCAATCAGAACGACAGACCAGGTGGAGAGAAAAAACGTGTCAGTTTGTCCAATAGCATCATGACTACAGGAACAGCTCCGGATAACCACAGCCAGGCTGACTGAGCGAGAGAAACACAGGAAACCAGGAACCAGGACAAAGTTCTGAAGGTGGTCGAGTCCGATCCAAACCCAGACCCGGTCGGACCTGCAGGGGGCGCCAGCTTCTTCCGGCTTCTGGGAGTCACGAGCAGTGAAGGTCTTTTAATCTGAAAGCCCGTAGCGAAGTGGCGTCGCGCTCCAGGCAGACGTCATTTCCGCTTGTCCTACTGTGATGGACACTCAGAAGGTAAGACTCGGACGGCTCAGACCCAAATGGACCAGCGGTTCCGAAAGAGACTGTGGAACTAACCGTTAGCTGTTAGCTGCTAGCCGTTAGCTTTGGCAGTTCTAGACTGACCGGAAACGGATCAGCTGTTTCCTCCCCGTAAAACAATCAATCCGCTCCGATCAGCTGATCTGGTAGCCATGGCAACCTGATCGGAGAGGATCGGTGACGTTGTGGTTCACAAGCCGTTCAGAAGATCCAGTCAGTTTGGGTCTGGGCTTTAACTAGGCCGTTGTAGAACCTGGATCGTCGATCTGCTGCTGTACATAAAGAGATGAAAGGAAATATCATTTAATTTCTCTTTGGATCGATAAAGTATTTATGAATCTGAACTGGCCGAGTGTCACAGACACCTGGAGCGCCGGTCGCCATGACGACCACCTGGAGGCCAGGTGAGCTGCGGTGACCTGAACCTGTTTGTTCCAACAGGAAGCTCTGCGCCGCATCATCAACACGTTGGCCAATAAGAATGAAGAGCTCCAGTACTTCCTGGACTCGGTTGACGGCACTCGGACTGGCCTGCAGGTCAGCAGCTCATTGGCTGAGCGGGAGCAGGGGGAGGGGCTTAAATGGACTAACACATGCTGTGAATGAACTGTCCAATCAGGAGGAGTCCTGCAAGGTGATGTCAGAGCTGGAGGCGGAGCTAGAGAAGCTAAGCTCCGCCTTGGAGGAAAGAGGAGCTCAGCTCCGTGACGTCATCAAAGAGGAGAAGCGAAGGAAGGAGGCGGAGCTTCAGGTATGATGTCATCGTTGTGGTTGTTTGCTGCTGTTGATGAAATCAAACCGTCTGGTTGCCATGGTTTCCAGCGGCAGCTCTCCGAGGGGAAGGCCGCCCTGCTGTCCTGCCGGGAGCTGCTGGAGTTCGCCAACCAGTCGATGACCATTACCAACGAAGAAGAGTTTCTGACAGTAAGCAACATTTTCACTTCCTGTTAGCAAACTGGAAGCTGGACTCAGCTGCTCCCCCAGTGGACGGTTTAGGGAGGGCGGGTCATTGATGACACACCGTATGTTGGGCCACCTACACTGGAGCACACTCACCCAATCACACATCAGGAGGAAGCAGAGTGGGCGGGGCTACTTGATGATGAAGGTTCCCATCATCATCATCAAGTTTATAAAATAACATTTGTATTTTATATCAATAAAACCTAACAGCATCTGCACTACGCAACCATACAACCAGAAACAGGTAGAGGAGGGGGGACAGTGGCCTCTGACAGAACCGCAGCCGGTCGGGTCGGGTCGGGTCGGGTCGGCGCCGCAGAAGAACATGAAAACTTCCCACTGATCACGGTTACTGTTGTAATGTTTCTGTTTTTGTTTCGTTCTCAGGCAGCCAAGCAGATCAAAGAGCGGTAGGTTACACATCATCACACTTCCTGTTTGGTTGCCATGTTTGGTTGCCATGTTTGGTTGCCCTGTTTGGTTGCCATGTTTGGTTCAGTTGCCTGTTTGGTTGCCATGTTTGGTTCAGCTGCTCAGTCGTTTCTTTGTTTCTGTTGTTTTCACTTCCTTCTTTTGAAACTAACAGAGATTAAAGCTCTGATCTGCATGCTAACATGCTAACATGCTAACCCCGCCCCCTACTAACACTTAGCCACCCCCTCTTCTGTCGGCTCCGCCCCCTGCCGTTGCCAGGGTAACAATGGCCCCGGCGTTCCGGATGGCCACTCGGCCCGCGGTGTCAGAAAACATGTCGCAGTTTACTGTCGACTTCAGTGGCGAGAAGGCGGGGCTTCTGCGCCTTAACTTCCTGCCAGGTCAGAAGCCACGCCCCTCAGGTCGCCATGGAAACGGCTACGATCGTCTCCTTACAGGACGTTTGTTTTCAGTTCCCAGAGCTCCAGAGATCGACGTCTCCAGCTGCGTCGTCCGTGACAACAGCATCACCGTCGCCTGGCGACCGAGCGACGGTGACGGGCCAATCGAGCGTTACGATGTTGAGCATCGTAAGGCGAACGCCGGCGGCGCCCTGAGAGCCGCAGGGGAGGCCGACTGGGAGAAGATCAGTGACATCACAGACACCCAGGTGATGCTCTCAGGTGAGACGCTGCAGAAAGCTCCTCCGGGTGTGATGTCACTCAGCCTTGTTGCCTAGCAATGACGCCTCCGTTTCCAGGTCTGAAGTTTGATTCGCCGTTCGTCGTCGTCCGAGTCCGGGCGCGAAACAAGGCTGCCGCCGGGGACTTCTCTGAGCCCGTTTCCATGGAAACCAAAGGTAAATATAGCAGACACGACGGCAGCGCTCGCTCTGAAACATGTCTCTGAAACCTTCTTCTTCTGTGGTTTTGGCAGCGTTCACCTTCGGCTTCGACACGGCGACGGCTCACGCTGAGCTCAAGATCCAGGGCGACACGGTCACATGGGAGCCCCAGGGGGTCAAAGGTCACGACGCACGGCTCAGGGGCAAAGAGAATAAAAACAGGTGAGGAAGAGAAACTGGACCCGCCCACACCTGTTGCCAGGGTAACAGTGGTTCAGGGGTCGGATTCGGTTCTGTGGTTTACAGTTTACAGGTTCGCTGCACCTGTTCAGGTGCTGAGTTGTTCCTCTGCTGCTCTGTGACCTCTGACCTTTCTGTCCCTCTTCAGTCTCCGTCCCGCCTTCTCTGCATTCCAGGTAGACACTGTTATCACCCACTTGTTGCCTAGCAACCGCCAGTCACACTCCCATCCACCATGTCCTTCATGCAGCCAATCACATCACCGCTGACATCACCGCTGACATCACCGCTGTGATAGATTTGTTGCTGTAATGGTTGTGTGAGGTTAAAGGTTAAAGGTCATGACCCCAGCTGTGGTCGGTTTTCATCTTCCTGCCGCATCATCGCTTTGGGTCGACCTCATTGGCTGTTTTGCCGCGGCGTTTCCTCTCTGCTAACATCTGCTTCCTTCTGATTGGTCAGCAGCCGGAGCGCCACTCCGTCGCCCAATAAGACGGCAGGAAGTCGAGGCGGACGCGAGCGATTCGCCGGGGAGTCCTACACCGTGCTGGGTACTGCATCTGCTCCTTTTAGTTTGACTAGGCCGCCCAGAGGGTGCTTGGTTGGACTTGAGGCTTTTATTTTGGTAATTTTAGGTCAAGTTTTGTATTTCTGTTTCCTAGGCGACCAGGAGATCAATGGAGGCTGTCATTACTGGGAGCTCCGCCCCCTCGCTGACTGGAAGTCTCTCAGTGTGGGCGTGGCCTACCGGGGCAGCTTAGGACGCTTCGACCAATTAGGGAAGAGCTCCACCTCCTGGTGCCTCTACGCCAGCCAATGGCTGCAGAGCGCGCTGGCGGCCAAACATGGCAACCGGGCGAAGGCTTTGGATTGGCCGCCGCCGCAGCGAGTCGGCGTTTACTGCGACCATGACAATGGTCTGCTGGGTTTCCATGACAACAGATCACATGACCTCCAGAGTAAAATCCAGTTTTACAGCTGATGATGTCATCGCTCTTCCTCCTCCTCTTCCTCAGGAGAGCTGATGTTCATCGACGTCGATCGGCTTCGCCTGC
This sequence comes from Poecilia reticulata, assembly GCF_904066995.2. Lineage (NCBI taxonomy): Eukaryota > Metazoa > Chordata > Actinopteri > Cyprinodontiformes > Poeciliidae > Poecilia > Poecilia reticulata. The sequence goes on from NC_088841.1 coordinate 27,932,862, forward strand.
TGCACGTCTTCAGGAGCCGCTTCCTGCAGCCGCTCGTCCCCGCCTTCACCGTGAGTACTACAGTACTACTACCTACTACAGTACTACTATAGTACTACTACAGTACTACTACAGCAGATCTACTATAGAACTACTTCTATACTAGTACTGCAGCTTTAGTACTATTCACCCACCGGGTACGACAGGTACCACACAGTGGTACTGACTGTAGTACTGATTGTAGTACTACAGTCAGTACTACATAGTACTACAGTCAGTAGTACTACTGACTGTAGTACTATGTAGTACTGACTGTAGTACTGATTGTAGTACTATGTAGTACTAAGTAGTACTGACTGTAGTACTGACTGTAGTACTAAGTAGTACTTAGTAGTACTGACTGTAGTACTGACTGTAGTACTAAGTAGTACTAAGTAGTACTGACTGTAGTACTGACTGTAGTACTAAGTAGTACTGACTGTAGTACTATGTAGTACTAAGTAGTACTGACTGTAGTACTGACTGTAGTACTGACTGTAGTACTATGTAGTACTAAGTAGTACTGACTGTAGTAATGTGTGTTCCAGGTGTGGTGCGGGGGAATCGCCGTGGCAACGGGCCTGCAGGTGCCGAGCTTCATGGGAAACTTTGTGTCATCCAATCACAACGCAGCGGCGGATCAATCTCTCTGATTAGATATTTATTGATTTTATATGAATTATAGAAAATATTTCTAGAAGCTTCTTGTAGATGAAATTCTAATCTATGCAGATTTTATGGATTTGCTCAGACTTTTATTGTGAAGTACTCAGGAAGATGAGCAGATCAACAGGCTGACCTTTCACATTAAAAGCATGAAACATGATGAAGTTGCTCTGATGGTTTCATTGGTTTAGTCATTCTGACCTGAAAGAGGCTTTTATTGTGATGTGGTCACTTCCTGCCAGTATCAGAAAGAGACGCATTCTCATTGGTCACATGGACAGGAAGTGATGTCACCTCAGATTGAGGAAACGCCTCCTGACTATTCGCACCCAGGTGTATTCAGGCGTGGCCCAGTCAAAGTCTAGACCTGCAGGGAGACATCACCAGAACCAGAGGCGGGTCAGAACCAGCAGGAAGCAGAGGAGGGCTCTGATTGGCTGGGTGGTTACTGGAGGAGGGCTCTGATTGGCTGGGTGGTTACTGGAGGAGGGCTCTGATTGGCTGGGCGGTTACTGGAGGAGGGCTCTGATTGGCTGGGCGGTTACTGGAGGAGGGCTCTGATTGGCTGGGCGGTTACTGGAGGAGGGCTCTGATTGGCTGGGCGGTTACTGGAGGAGGGCTCTGATTGGCTGGGTGGTTACTGGAGGAGGGCTCTGATTGGCTGGGCGGTTACTGGAGGAGGGCTCTGATTGGCTGGGCGGTTACTGGAGGAGGGCTCTGATTGGCTGGGTTATTCATGAATAATTTAAATTGTCTCCATGACCCCTGACCCACGAGGGTCCTGTGGGTGATTCCCCTCGCAGTGACGTGCCGATCGGTTCATCCATCACTGAATTCTGACGCCTCCTGCTGGAATATGAGGATTTTTCATGTGTTCATGTCTGGTTGTGAAACATGTGAAGTTTTGTATGTGGGACAGGAATTCCCATCAGACCCATGATGGAAGGTTTTCCTCTCTGTCATAAACAAACTTCCCGTCAGAAGCAAACAAAATGGACGGTTTCATCTGACTGCTGTCTTTGTGTCGCTCTGAATAAAATCCTGCTCAACTTTACACACAATCATTTTCACCTTAAGTTGATTAGAGTTAGCATAGCGGCTCTAAACGGGCTAACAGCATGGCTAGCAACGTTAGCCGCTACATGGCCTGCTGCTGATTATCCTCCAGGGCGGCGGCCATCTTTCACCTGGGCTTCAGATCAGACTGCGACTGCAAACAGGATTCAGAGAAATAAACCTGAAAGCTCAGGTGTTTGTCCAGGTGAGTCCAGGTTTTCCAGGTGAGTCCAGGTTTTTCCAGGTGAGTCCAGGTTTTTCCAGGTGAGTCCAGGTTTTCCAGGTGTTTATCCAGGTGTTTCCAGGTGTTTATCCAGGTTTTCCAGGTGTTTATCCAGGTGAGTCCAGGTTTTTCCAGGTTTTTCCAGGTGTTTATCCGGGTGAGTCCAGGTTTTTCCAGGTTTTTCCAGGTGTTTATCCAGGTGAGTCCAGGTTTTTCCAGGTGTTTCCAGGTGTTTCCAGGTTTTTCCAGGTGTTTCCAGGTGTTTATCCAGGTGAGTCCAGGTTTTTCCAGGTGAGTCCAGGTTTTTCCAGGTGTTTCCAGGTGTTTATCCAGGTGTTTCCAGGTGTTTATCCAGGTTTTCCAGGTGTTTCCAGTTTTTTCCAGGTGAGTCCAGGTTTTTCCGGGTTTATCCAGGTTTTTATCCAGGTGTTTCCAGGTGTTTCCAGCTCTCGTGTTGTCAGTGTTGCAGTTCTGGTGGGATCTCAGCAGAGCTCTGTCTCAGATCTCTAAGGCAGGGTGTCCAAATCCGTCCTCCAGCTCCGGGTTCCTGCACGTTTTATTTCTCTCCCTGGTGGTTCAACAACCTTCTCAGCTTAACGAGCCTCATTTGATCCAGGTGCGTTAAACCAGGGAGAGACTAAAAGTTGCAGGATGCCGGGGAACCAGGACCCCCTCTGGGCCCCCCTGCTGTACGGTCTCACATTAAGACGTTTCCGTCTCACGTTTCAGGCTTTCCTCTGACGGCTTCTTGCTTTTTGACCCAGTCGGGCCTCCGTACGTTTTCTACTTTGGAGTGAAGTCGTATGTAGAAGATCCAAGGAACCTGCAGGACAAAGCGACCCAGAACGGTTTATCTGAGCTAACGCTAACTGTTTCTGTTGTAGGCGGAGCCACGATGCCCAAATATGGAAACACATCCCATCCGGACGATTAGTGGGCGGGGCTAAGCCCGTCCTGGTAACGTGGAAATCGGTAACTTGCTGACTGTTGACAGGAAGCCGTCGGTGCAGCCGGACTGACCGACAGACACAGGAAACAGCAGAAGAAGAGAAGGTTAACATGGCGGCTTTCTGTGCAGCAGAGTCTCAGGGCAGCCAATGAGAATGCAGGCTTCTCCAAGGGGGCGGAGACATCAGAGTGGTCAGTGATGTCATCAATAGATTCATGTCTGAAGTGTAAAAAAAAACTCCACAAATGGTACCTGCTCTTCCCGTTACCATGGCAACTGACACTTCCCGCCTAGCAGAGAGAACATCAGCCAATCAGACGTGGCAGTGCAGTACCAGGAACGGCCAGCAGGAGGCGGACCTGAGACCTGGGAGGTCACTGTGAGGCCGTCACCATGGCAACACACTGCAGAGGAGAAGCAACAGGCTCCGCCCACCGATGAGACAAATTTTAATAAAAAATCAGAACAAAGGATCAACGATTCATGATTCATACATCAGATTCTCATAACAGATCTAATGGTCACGTGACCCCAACGTGACCCCGACAGGTCATGACCCCGACAGGTCCCGGTGACCTGACTGCCTCCTGGTGGCTTCAAGCCCTTGTTCTGCGTCAGGTGGGAAGGCTAGCAGGCGGCTAAAGCTACGTGTGTTAGCAGTAGCCATATGTAACTGGGTCCATATTAATAGGCGTATATTTCTGTCATGTATTTGTCTGTTTCTTCTTCTACTGTTGCTGGTCCTCTGTGTCTCTAAACGCCTTTATAACATGTGAAACATGCTAACACACTGTGAAGTGTTAGCTTCACAGTGTTAGCAGTGTCCATGCTAACAGTGGAGCACATGCTAGGTGCTAATGCTAATATCTGACAGATTAAGTAAACAGTGGAATTAAACTGCGTCATTATCTTTTTAATTATAAAACTGACTGACATAAACAGCATTTTGGGAAGAAAGGCCGTTTATCTGAATGATTCCGATACAAAATGATCATTAAAAGCTTCTCGGTTCTGGTTCCGATGAAAACAGGAAGCTGAGCGGATCACGTGACGCTGCGCATTGTGACGCAGAGTCAGCTGACTGCAGGCGAAGCCTCCATCCTTCTCACGACCTTCATCGTCTCGCTGTTTTTCTGCGGTTCTGCCCGGTTCTGTCCCCGGTTCTGCCCGGTTCTGTCCCCGGTTCCGTCCCCGGCATGGCGAGTCAGTCTCAGGGCATCCAGCAGCTGCTGCAGGCCGAGAAGAGAGCGGCGGAGAAGGTGACGGAGGCCCGGAAACGTGAGTATCAGAGGCGGCCTGCGGGACGGCGGGCAGCCCGCTGTGGGGCTGCTGGGTTGGGTCAGAACCGAACCCGGTACCGGGCCGCGGGCCGCTCAGACCGGGCCCAGGCTCGGTGGGTCTGGTAGGACCCGCTCGGACGGATCAGTGGTCTCCTTCAGGTGTCCGCTGCAGAACTCTGTGATAAAACCAGCAGATTTAACTTTTCTCGTCAGCTGCTCGGTCAGCACCGGAACATTTTACCGAACCGGAACCGGTTTCTGAAACATAACAGTGCCCTCGCTCCGTCGGCTCACAGTTCATGCAGCTCTGTCCGGTTCTGGAGGGTTTTCTGCCCGCCACCTGTACCGAACCGTCCGTGCTGTTGGTCTGAGACACGTCCCGAACTACTGAGAACCGGACCGGTTCGGCTCGGTTCATCAGAGAGGCCCAGACAGGACGTTAAAGGTTCCTGTCTGATGATGACATCACGTGATGTCCTGGGATTGGCTGGTTCGGTAAACACGGCTCGGTTCCGACCCAGAAGAGCTGATGCAGAGGTTCCGAACGGAGAACCGGAACCTGCTGAGGACATGAAGACGATTTTACTGACCAATTATTTGAAGGGCTTTTATTTTGGTGCTCCGGAAGTTTGTTTGAATATTTCCTGTGGCTCACGGCCCGCTGACCCAGTTCTACTGGGCCGGAACCACGGGCCAAACCGGGTCTTTCTGGACCTCCTCGGGTTCTGAGGAAAAATGAAACTATTGGTTTGCTTAAAGCTGCTGGGCTGTGGTTCTGGTTCTGATCCGGACCCTGGTTCTGAAGGTTCTGTTCGGTGTGCAGGGAAGAACCGGCGCCTGAAGCAGGCCAAGGAGGAGGCCCAGGCCGAGATCGAGCAGTACCGGCTGCAGCGCGAGAAGGAGTTCAAGACCAAGGAGGCCGCGGTGAGTCGGTTCTGACCCGGTTCTGATCCGGTTCTGTTCCAGTTCTGACCCGGTTCTGTTCTGGTTCTGACCCGGTTCTGATCCGGTTCTGACCCGGTTCTGACCTGGTTCTGATACAGTTCTGACCCGGTTCTGTTCTGGTTCTGACCCGGTTCTGATCCGGTTCTGATACAGTTCTGACCCGGTTCTGTTCTGGTTCTGACCCGGTTCTGATCTGGTTCTGACCCGGTTCTGTTCTGGTTCTGATCCGGTTCTGACCTGGTTCTGACCTGGTTCTGACCCGGTCCTGACCTGGTTCTGTTCTGGTTCTGACCCGGTTCTGTTCTGGTTCTGATACAGTTCTGACCCGGTTCTGACCCGGTTCTGACCTGGTTCTGACCCGGTTCTGACCTGGTTCTGATCTGGTTCTGACCCGGTCCTGACCTGGTTCTGATCCAGTTCTGATCTGGTTCTGACCCGGTCCTGACCTGGTTCTGATCCAGTTCTGACCCGGTTCTGACCTGGTTCTGATCTGGTTCTGACCCAGTTCTGACCCGGTTCTGTTCTGGTTCTGACCCGGTTCTGACCTGGTTCTGATCTGGTTCTGACCCGGTTCTGACCTGGTTCTGATCCGGTTCTGACCCAGTTCTGACCCGGTTCTGATCTGGTTCTGACCCGGTTCTGACCCGGTTCTGTTCTGGTTCTGACCCGGTCCTGACCTGGTTCTGATCCAGTTCTGATCTGGTTCTGACCCGGTCCTGACCTGGTTCTGATCCAGTTCTGACCCGGTTCTGACCTGGTTCTGATCTGGTTCTGACCCAGTTCTGACCCGGTTCTGTTCTGGTTCTGACCCGGTTCTGACCTGGTTCTGACCCGGTTCTGTTCTGGTTCTGATCTGGTTCTGACCTGGTTCTGACCCGATGGTTCTCACCTTGTGTGACCTCTGACCCTCCCAGGCCCTCGGTTCCCATGGTAACAGCGCCGTGGAGGTGGACCGCGACACCGCGGAGAGGATGTCCCGCATCCAGGACAGTTACCGTGGTAACCGGGAGACGGTGCTGACCGAGCTGCTGCGGCGGATCTGCGACATCCAGCCGGAGTTTCACACCAACTACCGCGTGGCCGGCTGAGGGGGCGGGGCTTCCGGCTGCCCGGAGGGGGCGGAGCTTCCGGCTGCCCAGAGGGGGCGGAGCTTCCGGCTGCCCGGAGGGGAGGGGCTTAGTTTCGCTGTTCCTGTGATGTTTACAAAGTGTTTATATTTCAAAATAAAGTTTGTTTCTTCTGGAATTTGACAAAATAAAAGCGGTAATCCAGCCAATCATGTGACAGCATCACCTGATTGGCTGGAGAAGACGCTCTTATTGTGAAACTCTGGTATTTCAACAATGTTTTCGTGTTTGTGACCATGTGACTTCCTGTTGATTGTGACGATGGAACATTAAAGTGAATCTGATTGGCTGACAGTGCGTACGTGTCATGATTCCAGTTTTTTCTGTTTTAGTTTCCTGGTGATCCAGGAGTCGGAAACCAAAATGTTGAAGGAGAAACATTGGACCTAAAACGCTAATCTGTCTGGAGCCGCAGACATGATGAGGCTTATAATGGAGGCAAACAGGCTTTAAGTGTTTATATTAGCTAAAGCAGCTAAGTCCATCCGTCCATCTTATCCGGGTCGGGTCTCGGGGTCAGCAGCCTCAGGAGGCCCAGACTTCCCTCCCAGCCTCTTCCAGGTCCTCCAGGAACCCCAAGGCGTTCCCATAGAGAGACATCGTCCCTCCAGGTGTCCTGGGTCTCCCCTCCTCCCGGTGGGACCTGAACTCCTCACCAGGGAGGCGTCCAGGAGGCATCCTGACCAGATGCCCGAGCCTCAACTGGCTCCTCTCGACGTGGAGGAGCAGCGGCTCTACTCTGAGTCCCTCCCGGATGACCGAGCTTCTCTCTCTAAGGGAGAGCCCAGCCACCCTGCGGAGGAGGAAACCCATTTCAGCCGCTTGTATCCGTGATCTCGTTCTTTCGGTCATGACCCAAAGCTCATGACCATAGATGAGGGTGGGAACGTAGATCGACCGGTAAATCGAGAGCTTCGCTTTTTGGCTCAGCTCTCTCTTCACCACGACGGACCGGTACAGCGCCCGCTTCACGGCAGACGCTGCCCCAACCCGCCTGTCGATCTCCCTTCTTCCCTCATTGTGAACAAGATCCCCAGATACTTAAACTCCTCCACTTGAGGCAGGACGACCCCCCTGACCCGGAGAAGGCACTCTACCCTTCTCCGGACTATAAGCCGCTACTTTTCTCCACTCTGTGAACCATGCGGTTTACAGCTTATAGGTGCTCTGTAGTTCGGAAAGTACGGTTTGTTATTTGACAGCTTCTCTCCACAGTCGTTCTCCAGCTGCCTCCTCAGAGCTCGGAGGTTCACTTCACTGCAGGCGGTAACACAATCAAACCACCGGGATAAAGTTTGTTTTGGTCTGTGGCCTGTAAAGATGGCGGCGAGCGACTGGACCTAAACGCCCCACAAGGTCTGACCTGGTGACGTTGGTCCCACAGCTCCATTGGCCAATAGCAGAGGAGCTGCTCTGCTCATTAGCATAACGGTGCAGCAGAAATACAGAGCAGAAAAGGGAGAAGCAAAAAAAACTAAGAAGAATAAAAGAAGAAAAACTAAACATATATTTATGCTTTTATTTCTTATTATGTCGGTTTTGGTCCTCCATAGCAGAACCCTGTTAAAGGGCAGTTCGCCTCTGATCCACCAGGCGGAGCTGCAGATGTTTACAGCTCACAGGAGGAAGCAAAAACAGCTGAGCTGGAGCAGCGATGAGACCTAAACCTGCTGAGGCGGCGGCAGGTGGCGCAGCCTGAACACCTGAGCAGCCGGTAACTCTCTGCTCTGATAAACAGTTTTAATGGTCAGCCTGACAACAGCCTGATATTCATTAATTTAACTGCATTTGATTTAATAACGCTTCCTGAAATAATTGTTTTAAGATGACCAACTTTACAAAGTTTAGTATTAAATAGTAATTTTATTTGGATCAAGGCCGCAGGAAATCACAGGAAAAACAGTTAGAGGTCTTTTTTTGTTTAATTTAACTATAATATTTTTTCTGATAGTTTTTTTACTGATTCTAACTGAATTAATATATTAAACTCAGCAGCATATGAATACATTTATTTAACTTTTTACCATAAAATATTTAATTTTGTTGCGTAATGTGTAGATTTGTCTACGGCAATAATTTGTGTATTTTTTATTTTTCTGCTTTGATTCATAACTTTAGGAGGAAAGAAGTTATTTTGAAAATGAATTTAATAAATCTGTTTCTGTACTTATCCGCAGTGAAGTGCTTTAGCATTTTATTTCATAAATAAACATATTATGGATATTATGGTATTTCATCTCATTATTGGGTTTGTATTATTTGACATTTCTATTTAAAACTTCGTCAAATTTATTATACGATTTCAGTATCAGAATAAAGCTTCGTAGATTATTAATATTTGCCACGCTCTCGCACGTGCACGTCAAGCAGTACAAAATCACGTGACCTCTTATTGAAACAGGACGTTGACGTGGCTAAAAGAAGTCCCGCCCCTTACCGTGGACATCGCTTTCTAATTGGGTAAAATATGTTCTCTGCCTCTTTAGCTCCTCCCCTGTTCATTGGCGAAGACTGAACGTCACAACGTGACGTCATGACGCAGTGGACGGAAGCGGCTCCGCTCTGAAGTTAAAGAAAAACCTCGGTCTCTGTTTTTGGTGGTTTCGTTTTTTGATTCGTGTTTGCGGTTCGGAACCCGGGTGCAGACCCAGCAGGAGTTCGGGGATCAGTTCCAGGTGAGTTCGCCGTTGGTTCTGGTTCGGTTCGGTTCGTGACCTCTGCTGCTTCATGCTGATCTGACCCGAGGCAGCTGAACCAGACTCCGCAGATAAAACTCTAACTTTCTCACAGTTCTGGTTCCGGTACCGATTGTGGATAAGACAGTTGGGAAGTTTTTACATAATCGGAACCGAACAGATCCAAAGGTCGGTTCGGCTGCATAAAATCCACCTGCTAGCTCTTTAATTGGTTTCCAGCTCGGACCTTGAGAGGACCCGACTGACCCGCATCAGTCTGGCTCGGTTCGGTCCAATTTCACAAACCCCGACCAGAAACAGAGCAGACTGGTTGTTATCCAGAACCTCTGCAGGAGAACCAGAACCAGAGTCTGGATGTGAACTCGGAGAGGATGATGATGATGATGATGATGATGATGATGGGTCCGTTATCAGGAGGATGAAGAACAAACACAGTGACCCAGTTTCACTGGTAGAACCCTGGAGTTAGTCTGTACTATAGTACAATCCTAGTACTGTAGTACTATAAGGTACAGTACTGTAGGTAGTATATACTTACTGTGCTGTACTACAGTAGTGTATGATCAGTATTAGTACTACAGTACTGTAGTACTCTGGTACTTTGCTGTATTTCTCTTCAGCTGTTTCCAGGAATCCAGAACTTTGATTCCTGGAAACCAGGTTCTGGACCCTGTGACGGGTCAGAACCTCCTGGTTCTGCTGCGGTGCATCTGAACCGGGCCAAGCTGCTGTGATGTTGGACCGGGCCTCTGGCTGTTTGTTGTTCTGGGCCGTCGGCGCCGGAACGCAGGAAGTCCAGACTCCACCTGGTTCCTCTGAAACAATGGGAGGTTCTGGAGCCCCGCTGGTTCTGATCCGACTGCTGGAAACCGGGTCTGATTATCAAAGCACTCTGTTGATCTGATCTGCAGCAGCATTTACTGGTTCTGGTTCTGGTTCTGGTTCCAGGAGACCTGAGAGACCAGCAGGTTGATCCAGCAGCAGTGATGTAGAACCAGGTGATGTAGAACCAGGTGGTGTAGAACCAGGTGGTGTAGAACCAGGTGGTGTAGAACCAGGTGGTGTAGAACCAGGTGGTGTAGAACCAGGTGGTGTAGAACCAGGTGGTGTAGAACCAGGTGATGTAGAACCAGGTGATGTAGAACCAGGTGATGTAGAACCAGGTGGTGTAGAACCAGGTGGTGTAGAACCAGGTGGTGTAGAACCAGGTGGTGTAGAACCAGGTGGTGTAGAACCAGGTGGTGTAGAACCAGGTGGTGTAGAACCAGGTGGTGTAGAACCAGGTGATGTAGAACCAGGTGATGTAGAACCAGGTGGTGTAGAACCAGCTGGTGTAGAACCGGGTGGTGTAGAACCAGGTGGTGTAGAACTAGATGGTGTAGAACCAGCTGGTGTAGAACCGGGTGGTGTAGAACCGGGTGGTGTAGAACCAGCTGGTGTAGAACCGGGTGGTGTAGAACCAGGTGGTGTAGAACCAGGTGGTGTAGAACCAGGTGGTGTAGAACCAGGTGGTGTAGAACCAGGTGGTGTAGAACCAGCTGGTGTAGAACCAGGTGGTGTAGAACCAGGTGGTGTAGAACCAGGTGGTGTAGAACCAGGTGGTGTAGAACCAGGTGGTGTAGAACCAGGTGGTGTAGAACCAGGTGGTGTAGAACCGGGTGGTGTAGAACCAGGTGGTGTAGAACCAGGTGGTGTAGAACCAGGTGGTGTAGAACCGGGTGGTGTAGAACCGGGTGGTGTAGAACCGGGTGGTGTAGAACCGGGTGGTGTAGAACCAGGTGGTGTAGAACCAGGTGGTGTAGAACCAGGTGGTGTAGAACCGGGTGGTGTAGAACCGGGTGGTGTAGAACCGGGTGGTGTAGAACCAGGTGGTGTAGAACCAGGTGGTGTAGAACCAGGTGGTGTAGAACCAGGTGGTGTAGAACCAGGTGGTGTAGAACCAGGTGGTGTAGAACCAGCTGGTGTAGAACCAGGTGGTGTAGAACCAGGTGGTGTAGAACCGGGTGGTGTAGAACCAGGTGGTGTAGAACCAGGTGGTGTAGAACCAGGTGATGTAGAACCAGGTGGTGTAGAACCAGGTGGTGTAGAACCAGGTGGTGTAGAACCAGGTGGTGTAGAACCAGGTGGTGTAGAACCAGGTGGTGTAGAACCAGGTGGTGTAGAACCAGGTGGTGTAGAACCAGGTGATGTAGAACCAGGTGATGTAGAACCAGGTGGTGTAGAACCAGGTGGTGTAGAACCAGGTGGTGTAGAACCAGGTGGTGTAGAACCAGGTGATGTAGAACCAGGTGATGTAGAACCAGGTGGTGTAGAACCAGGTGGTGTAGAACCGGGTGGTGTAGAACCGGGTGGTGTAGAACCAGGTGGTGTAGAACCAGGTGGTGTAGAACCGGGTGGTGTAGAACCGGGTGGTGTAGAACCGGGTGGTGTAGAACCGGGTGGTGTAGAACCAGGTGGTGTAGAACCAGGTGGTGTAGAACCAGGTGGTGTAGAACCAGGTGGTGTAGAACCAGGTGACTTTCGTCCTCTGGGCCTGAAATGTTCTGCAGCTGCTAGAAGGTCCACTGAGGAACCGAAGGGTCAGGTCAGAGGTCAGAGGTCAGCCTGATCTCTAGTTTACAGCTGGAAGAACTGAAGCTGACTCTAGATCTATAACTCTAGATGTTCCTCTTTAGTAACTTCAGCTTCTGTTCATTTATCTGTTCTCAGGATTGGATGGGGTCAAAGGTCATCTGGTGGCATTGTAATGTAGAGCTGTGTATCATCTGTGTCGTCATGGTAACGGATCACTGTGATAACCTGAGTCCAAGTACTGAACCCTGGGCCTAGCAACGACCCTGTCTGGTTGCCTGGCAACCATCTTTTTCTCCACTCTTACCTATGTGTGAATATGAAACGACATGAGGGTGAAACGTGACGGCCAGCCGGTCGGCCATGTTGGTTATTGAGGTTATGAGGTTTCTGGTTTATGGCTGCAGATAGTGAAGCTATAAGGAAGTTCAACACGGTTCAGCACATGAACTTTGACCCCAGAGCAGTGATGGTGTGACAGTTCTGATGGGCCCACCAGAACCAGCCTCCACCTCTGACGGTTGTCATGGTAACAGACCGTGCTGGACGATAAATCGTCCCTGAAGTTATCGCGATAACATTGTTGTTTAGGAAACATTTTAAACTGATACTAATGGCTTACAGATCAATACACTTTAAACTCTGGAACTGAAAGACGCTCAGAGTGGAGCATCGCACCAACACAGGATCTTTGGTTTTATTCAAAAACTGGTTCTGGTTCTGGTTCTGCTGAGTTCATTAATGATTGATGGAGATCCACTGTGGCCTGTAGAACCTTTAGAACCATAAACGGGTCGGGGTTCCGCCCACTGCAGCTGATTGGCTGCCAGAGGATCATGCTGGCTTCTGATTGGCTGAAGCTGTTTGTATGTGCTGACTTAAAGCTCGCCCCTCTCTCTCCCCTCCAGTGTCTTCAGTGCCTCGGTCGCCCGGCTCTCTCTGCTCCAGGTAAGGCTCAGCAGGAACTTCATCACCCATAATGCTTTGTGGTTCTGCTGGACTGGATTCTGACTAAAACTGGGTCCGTTCTGGTTCTGGTCCTGTCCCAGGAAGCTCGGTTCTGTCATTCATTTGGGCTCCAGTTCTCCAGCGGTCATTCTGGAAATTAGCTTGTATTTGTAAGATCCAGTTGGTTCTGGGTGGTTCTGGGTGGTTCTGGATGGTTCTGGGTGGTTCTGGATGGTTCTGTTTTTTCCCCACATTCCTGCCTGGAATGTCGTTAGTTTTCCGGGTCAACCTTCAGGTCCAGTTTGACCGTTGGTTTGTCAAATGAACCAACAGAACCAGGGTTCTGGTCCGTTTCTCTGTTCCTGCTGGTTCTGTTCAGAATCTCACTGGTTCTGACCCGTCTGGTCAGCTGGTTGTTGTCAAACCCAGAAGGATTCTCCAGAACCGGGCTCAGTCAGACCGTTGGGCTTTTTCTGCTAAAGGCCGAGAGGTCTGTCTGTAGAGAAGATCTCTGAAGCAGCTTTGGACTAAAGCAGGCCTGGTTCTGGTTCTGGTTCTGGCCCAGGCAGCAGAACCTGCAGCTCAGACAGGAAGCAGGCAGTGAGCGTTGCCGCCGGCAACCACTGACCTTCCTGCTAGCGCTAACATCGTTAG